>NC_138170.1:49693596-49948358 GCF_964165515.1 Mesoplodon bidens | reverse complement strand
CCCAGAGTCATGGAGGGAGCATAATCCTGCTCACATCTTGATTTGGGAATTCTAACCTCCAGAACTGTAAGAAAATAAATTTATTTTAAGCCACCTGGTTTGTAGTACTTGGTACTTGGTTATGGCAGTCCTAGGAAACTAATACAGTGGCCATTCACAAATTTCACCTATCTACATTCAGATGGTAAATGGGATACCTAGATCGCCTCCAACTTCCTGCTGCTACAAATAATACGGCAATGAACATCCGTGTACATATCCCCTATGAAACTCTTACAAAAGTCTACACTCCTATTAACACACTTGGCATTATCCAGTGTAGTAATTTTAGAAAGTCCACAAATGTCTCCCTTCATAAGTGGAGCCTTATTGCTCTCCCCTTAAGTATTGGCTGGACTTAGTGACTTGCCTCTAATGAATAGAAAAGTGATAGTATGCAATTTGGGAGAAGAGATCATAAAAGGCATAGTGGTTTCCTATCTGCTCCCTCTTAGATCACTTGCTCTGGGGGAAGCCAGATGCCATGTATCTTAGCTCAGGCTTATATAACAAAATACTATAAACTGAGTGGCTTATCAACAAAAGAAATTTATTTCTTACAGTTCTGTAGGCTGGAAGTCCAAGATCATAATGTCAGCATAGTTGTGTTCCGGTGAGGACCTTCTTCTGGGTTGCAGATGGCTGACTTCTCTTTGTATTCTTACATGGTGGAAAAAAGAGTGAGCAAACTCTCTGGCCTCTTCTTCTAATCCCAATCATGAGGGCTCCACTCTGTGAGCTAATCATCTCCCAAAGGTCCCACCGCCAAATACTATCACATTGGGGATTAGATTTCAACATATAAGCTTTCAACATATAAACTGGGGGACGGGGGGCAGGAACACAACATTCAGTCCATAACACCATGTCATTAGGAGCAAGCAGTCTTATGGATCCACTCAAGCAGCCCTGTGGATAGGCCCATGCGGTAGAGAACTAAGACCTTCTGCCAACAACCAGCAAGAAACTGAGTCTTTCTGCCAACAGCTGTGTGAATGAACCATCCTGGAAGCAAATATTTCAGCCCCAGTCAAACCTTCAAATGACTGCCCTGGGCTGACAGCTTGACTGAAACCTCATGAGAGATGCTGAGCTAGAACCATCCAGCTACAATGCTACCAGATTCCTGATCCTTGGCATCTGTGAGATAATGTTTATTGTTTTAAGATGCTAAATTTGGGGGATAAACTGTTATGAGGAAATAGATAACTAATGCATTCAGTTTTCTAGTTTTGTCCAAATTAATAAGTATAAAGTGATAGTTCATTCGTTTTAATTTATACTTTCTGACAAGTAATTTTGAGCATCTCTTTATAGTCTTATTAGCTTTGGGGTTCCTCCTATAAATTGCCTCTTTAGAAACTGTATGTATTTTTATATTAGGGTGGTTGTCTTTTTCCTTTTGATTTTTAGGAGTTCCTTGCATTTTCTAGATGTTAGATCCCTTGTTAGTTTTACATTTTACAAATATCTTCTCCCATCCTATCATGATGTCCCTTCAATACACAGAACTGTTTAATCCTGATGTAAACAAATTCATTCCACTTTTTGACTTATGCAATGTGCTTTTAAGTTTTGTATACAAAGTCCTTCCCCATTCCTGTTACAAACAAAACCTGTCATCATTTCCTTCTATTACTTTAGAGTTCTATCTTTCACATTTCATATCTGCCCATATTTTAAATTTAGAGCTCATTTTTGCTCTATGATGCTCCTTATTTATAACCTCTAGTTCTGGTTTCACAAACAGAATAGCTTCTTTTAGCTTTCTGAAGCTATAACTGTCTTTCAAGTTTTCTTCCTCCCAGTACCACTGCTGCTTCTTCCAAGTCACTTGTTTCCATCTTTCTGCTTTGGCTTCCATCTTTCATGTTACAGGTTTTCCTCAACTGTCTGGTAAATCTCCAGCTGTCCATTCATATATTAGAGCTAAGGCATTAAATGCTGTTTAGAAATTCTGTGTGGGATTATGACTGGTGAGTTTAGTGTAGAGCAGTTGTTCTCAGAGTGTGGTCTAGGAATTCTTGGGAGTCATCAAACAATGACTTTCAAGGAGTTTTACGGTCAAAACTATCTTCATTATTAATACTGAGACATTATATGCCTTTTCCACTCTTATTTTCTCACAAGTACACTGTGTTTTGCAGAGGCTACATACATGACATGGAATATCACATCTGGTCAAATGCAGAAGCCGATATTAAAATCCAGCTGATTTTTTATTAAGCTGGACATCAGACTTGCAAAAAAGTGAAACAATGCTACACTATGATTTTTGTTTTGGAAAATAGTTATTTTTCATACATGTATATGATGTTAACATATAATGGGTTTATCATTTTTTAAAGGAATATCTAAAAATTTTGTTTTAATTTATAATATAGTAAATAGCTATAACCCACATTTTAAAAAGTTCTTAGGGAGCCTCAAACCAAAATATTTGAGAACCACTGCTTCAGAGTAATAAAGTAGGAACATAAGTTTCAGTGTCAGTACTGGTCAAGTCTATAATTTTAGACAGGATAGTTTTCCAAGAGAGTACTCTTCTAACCTCTTCCCTGAAGGGCATAAATCTACAAATCAAGGAATCAAAGAGCGTTACAGCACTGAGATTTTCAACTTTGCATACGCAGACTTACCACTTAATCACCATTTTAGGTTTGATGGCCCCACTTTCACCTGTATCTGGTATATTTTCTCCCATTAACAGCTTTTTGCCTTGATGATAAAGAGGCAAATATCTAATTGTACAGGATGCAAGAAGGGAGGTGAAGTCTAACTGCACTTTTTAAGGCCTTAAAACCAGCACTGAGTACTCTGGGTTTTAGCCTTGTCCTACACTCAGCCTTCACAGATACCATTGCTGCTAATTCCTGAGTCTTTGGGAAGGGGTGGGTGTTGGCATGATTTGACTTGTCTCTTATAGCTTCCATTCCTGCAGACTTACTTTCAACTTCAGTGGGTATGCTAGGTTGGTTACACACCCATTCATTTATTTTTCAGTTTCCAAAATGTTAATTTCTTTTGTCTCTTTTCACCTTTTCTGTTTTTGAAGGTTTATGCCTTTTAAAAATTATTTTGCTGTAACATCACAGTGTTTTGAGAGGAAACAAAGATAATCCATGGGTTCCATTCACCACATTTCCATCCCTTTACCTGTAATCTATGTTCCTTGGCTTTGAATCTATCTCTTGTATGTAGCAGTTAACTTGATTGGTTTTTAAACACATATGACACTTAAACACATAGATTCATCCATTAATTGTAATTATATTTCTATTTTTTCTAGTTATCATATTTATTCTTTTTCTTTACTTCCCACCTTCCCCTTTCCTGCCTTTTCTCACACTTTAACCTTCAGTATACCATTTCAACCTGGGTACAATGGACTCCTTTAAAAAAAATTTTTAAGGCCATTTCACAAATAATTTACAGAAGAATTAATGGATAATGAAAAGTAACTTTATTAGAAATTTTAATAAGAATTTAAACATCGCAGGACTCTTTGTTCTAAGTAATTTTTTACACACAAACATAAGAGATGAAAGAACACTACCACAGGGCCTTTTTTTTAGCAAAAGGGAATGGTCCATGTTTGTGCTGCAAAATATTCCTATTGAATGACTAACTGGAAGAGAATACCCTATTTCGTTTTGTCCTTAGACATATACCGTGCATTCATCAGAAATATATTGTGTGTGTCGGGAGTTCCCTGGTGGCCTTGTGCTTAGGATTATGGGCTTTCACTGCCGTGGCCCAGGTTCAATCCCTGGTCAGGGAACTGAGATCCTGCAAGCTGCATGGCGTGGCCAAAAAAAAAAGAACTATATTGTGTGTTCATCAATTCTTGAGTTTGAAAAAATTTGAAATATATTTCCATATAGGATATGACCATCTCAAGTCTCATAATCTGAGCTATCATGTACATGATCAATTTCACTAACACATATGGTCAATTTCACTACCGTAGTAGAGTTCAGAGAAGTGATATCCAATAGAACTTTCTGCAATGATGAAAACGTTCTATATCTCTGCAGTCCAATATGGTAGCCATAGTGAAATGAGGCTAACAGTTACATTCTCTCTACATAACCACTTCATGATTAGTGTGACTGAGAAACTAAATATTAAATTCTATTAATTTTAGTATAAATATGGTAGCCATGTGGCAAGTGGCTACCATATTGGACAACTCAGGTCTAGAGTGCTATTTCTCTTTCTGCACTGATCTTTTTCTTTTTGGTGGGGCGGGGAGAGCATGCCTTGCAGCTTGTGGGATCTTAGTTCCCCGACCAGGGATTGAACCTGGGCCCTTAGCAATGAGAGCATGGAGTCCTAACCACTGGACCACCAGGGAATTCCCTGCACTTATCTTTTGATCCGTATGTCTCCCATCTTCTTTTATACCTTTCTGAAGGAGGATGCAATTCTTGAGCAATGTAATAAAAAAACCCTGAAAAGTGACTATTTCACTATTGCATCTTCTATTCAGGACATTCCACCATCCTTGCTTTATTATTGTTTTAGTCTATTTTAGCACAGTAGGAAATAATTAATGGTAATGATGAAATCCTAGAATTAAGTAGCAAAATATTTCAAGATACAGGAACAGTTAAGATAACCTGACATCCCATAATGTACCTGAGATTTATACAAAGGGTATGATGGACCCATATGGTAACTGCAAGACAGAATGATATTTTAAAAAACAAGTACAACTTCTCTGTTCTTTGGAAGATCTTGAAGAAAGAATAAAAGTCATAAAATACCAACCCTGATAAGTAGTTAGAACTGCTCAAAAAAGAAAATAGAAAACTAAAATTAGGCCACCTAATCCTGATGGTATACTGAAGGTTAAGCATTCTTCATTCTCTTATTTTAGTTCTGCTGGCCTGGAAGCCATGGATTTTATTTCTTTTCTTTTCATGGGTACTCCTAAGTTAAAAAAGAAATACAAGCAGCAGCAGCAGCAAACATGTATTAAGTGCTTATATGTACTAAGTAGTGTTCTAATGGCTTTATATGTATTTCACCTTAACCCTCCCTGCAACATTATGAGGAAGTATAACTGTCATTTTCACTTATAGATGAGAAAATTTAGGCACAGGAATGTGAAGTAACCTTAATATCATACAGCCAGTGAAGGATAAGCTAGAATTTCATCCGGGTAGTCTGGCTGCAGAGCCACAAAAATAGCTATTCATTTTTGTAAGATGCCCTAAAGTTTGTCAGTATCTCTGTACTCACTTCTTGTGAACAAGATAAGAATAGTAGCATTCTTGAATCCCCTTTCTTCCAACTTTCTTGTTATTGTCTAGTATTTTGGTCCTACTTTTAAAAATATTATACATATTTACAATCAATACTCAAGTTGATTAACATATTTTACCAATCATGTGTTCACAACGTATTCTTTTATTCAATTCCTCCCTCTAGTTTACTATTCTTCCTGCTCAACTACATCCTTCAGTTCTTGCATCAAGTTTTTATAAGTGATGACCTCTTAGGGGTCTCATTCTCGCTGATACTTTCGATGGGTACTGAAGTCAAGATTAACAGTTATATTCCCTGTACATTTTGAGGAAAAAGTATCCCGAAAGTATCATTTTCTTCTGGAAATTATTGTTGTGATAAATATACCGTTAGTATGACTGATATTTTGGTGCAGGTACTCTGGCTTTTTTCATCATTTTAAAGAACTCCTTATTTTTTATGTTCTGCAATTTCACTATTGAGCATTTAGAAGTAATTTTTTTGGAGTATTTATCCTGCTAAGCCATTGTTAATTAATGTACAATTTCAACATGGAAACTTAGGTTTTACTTCAATTCTAAAAACTGTCTCATTAAATATTGTTTCTCTACTACTTTATCTAATCTCTCCTAAAATTTGTTTTGGATAGATGTTTAAATCTTTCTATCCATCCTCTTAATTTAAAAAAATTTTTCATTTTGCTACCTTCTGGGTGAATTCTTATGTACCAAGATTATGTGATTATGTTCCAAATCACTAATTATTTTATTGAGATTGTATTCAGTATAATGCATCTTATCTACTGAGTTTAGTCAAATGATTTCTATAGCATTCTCTTTTTATATCTATTTGTTAATTGGTATGTATTTAATTTTGGTTTTCTTTTATGGGTATTACTCATTCCTTTATCTCCTTGAGGACCTTAAATATATTTAGTTATTTTAAGACTGTTCTTCACAGACTAAGGATTTACTTGAAAGAGAATATCAATTATTCCCCTACTCCAGCACAAAAGGAAACATACTATAAACACTGTACTATGATTTCCTTTTTTCCCATTAAGCAAACAAATCTTGAAGATAATTCTCTATCAGTATACAAAGAGTGTTTTCTTTTCTTTTTAGTAAAGATGTTGACCTGTTTTGGTTTTTTTAGGGTTAGCTTTTCTTGTGTGTTTTTGAATTTTTGTTTGCAGGTTTATCACAAGTCAAAGTGGCATGAGTGTGTAGTAGTGGTGGGGGGGTGTTGGATATGTTTATGTGCTTACCTCACCTTAACAGCTTTTCATTTGCCGCCACCTCTCACTCAAGCCTCCCACCCCAGAATGAGGTTTGTAACTGCTACAGATGGCTCTTCCTGGAGATGCAGTCACTACATCATGGGCAGGCTAGCTCGGATCTTATCTAGGAGGTTTCACTGTTTCCTTCCACCACTGTGGATGTGCCATTTACATAAGCCCTATCCCTAAGCAGTGTTCACACAGACCTTTTCAACTCTTTCTTGACCCAGCCCCCTAGTTTCTTGAGTAGTGAACAAACAAGTACTGCACCTCCCTTATCCAATCTGTCCACCAATATAGTTTTGGTCTCTATCCTGAAAAAAATGAACTTTCAGGGCATCAGCCTGCTTCTAAATCAGATTCAGGTAGACCCACATATTTAGTCCCTACTTAACACATTGTTTTTTATTCTTTTAAGTCCAAAGAGGTTTATTTTTATTTTGTTATTAAGTGCAAATATATTTTCATTCTGAGAGGCAGTGCCCAACTGAATTCCACAGGGGTATCTCAATTGTATCATCAATAGCCATGTATGAGAAAGCACCATGAGTATGTTATCCAACTTTTAGGTTTTTGCCTAATAGGTGAACAATATCATTTTGCTTTGATTTGGATTTCTCTTACTTTGAGGTTAACGACTTCTCATATGCTTACAAGCTATTTGCATTTAATTTTCTGTCAATTATCTATTCACATCTTTGCCCACTTTTTATAGGTTGCAGGAGCTTTTAAAATTGAGTTTGTGGGCTTCCCTGGTGGCGCAGTGGTTAAGAATCTACCTGCCAATGCAGGGGACACGGGTTCAAGCCCTTGTCCAGGAAGATCCCACATGCTGCGGAGCAACTAAGCCCGTGAACCACAACTACTGAGCCTGTGCTCTAGAGCCCGCGAACCACAACTACTGAAGCCCGTGTGCCTACAGCCCGTTCTCAGCAACAAGGGAAGCCACCGCAATGAGAAGCCCGCACACCGCAATGAAGAGTAGCCCCCACCCGACACAACTAGAGAAAGCCCACGCGGCAACTAAGACCCAATACAGCCAAAAATCAATAAATTAAAAAAAATTGAGTATGCAGGGTTTATATATAAGGAAGACCACCCTTTGTGATATGAATTGCAGATAAGTTTTGCTAGTTATTAATCTGTATTCTGATTGTTGTATTATGATTTTTTTGGCATTCAGAGTGTTTTTAAAATTGTGGTAAAGAAAACACACAACATAAAACTTAACATCTTAATCATTTTTTAAGTGTACAGTATAATTGTGTTAACTATGTGGATCTTGTGCAACAGATCTCTAGAACTTTTTCATCTTGCAATACTGAAACTCTATAACCACTGAACAACTCCCCCTTTCCCACTCCCCTTAGCCCCCATTCTGGCAACCACCATTCTGAGTCTGACTAGTTTAAGATACCTCATATAAGTAGAATTATGCAGTATTTGTGACTGGTTTATTTCATCTAGCATAATGTCCTCAAGGTTTATCCATGTTGTAGCGTATGACAGGATTTCCTTTCTTTTTTTTTTTAAAGGCTGAACAGTATTTTATTGTATGTATATATCACATTTTTCTTTATCCATTCAGAAACTGCTTTTTTAATGCAGTAAAAATTATCCATTATTTTATGAATTCTGGATTCAATTTAAAGTCTTCCTCACACCAAAATTATAAAAGACTTCTTTAATCTTTTCTTCTATTACTTTCATGGTTTTATTTTTCATTGATCCATTTGGTATATGTGTGAAATACAGATCCAAGTTCTTTCATATGACTATCCAGCTGTCCCCAGTTAACTGAACAGTTTATCTTTTCCCACAGATTTGAGATGCCACCTTTACGATATTCTTACCTGGACTTCCTATTCTGTTCCACTGATCCATGTGTGTTTGTTGGCTGGTACTGTACCTGTTTTGTGTATTTTACCTTTATATCTTAATTTCTGGAAAGGTGAGTTCTCCCTCAGTTCTCTTTATTTTTTCAGCTCTCCTGGCTACTCTTGCTTATTTTTCCTTGCTAACTTTGGAATCAGCACGTCTAGTTTAAAAAATTAATTTATAAATTACCTCAGTGGGAACTGTTACTATGTTATTCTTCCTATCCAGAAAACATGATATGTCTTTTTATTTGTTCAAGGTTTGTTTTGTCTTTCAATTAAATATTTCCTACTGACATGTTTCCACTTTTCCTCATATTTTCTATAATTTCTGCTTAACCTAGGTTGCTATTTTAGTTGATACACAGATATTCACAACTATTAAACTTTCACTGCACTTTTTAAGAATTCATATGCTTTATCTATTGCTTTTTAGTATGAACTCCAACTTGTATGTTAAGATCATGACACCCCTAAATTCCTTTCACTTTGTCATCTTTTATTTATTTTTTAAATTAATTTTTATTGGAGTATAGTTGCTTTACAATGTTGTGTTAGTTTCTACTGTACAGCAAAATGAATCAGCCATACATATAAGTATATCCCCTCCCGTTTGGACTTCCTTCCCATTCAGGTCACGACAGTGCATTAAGTAGAGTTTCCTGTGCTATACAGTATGTTCTCATTAGTTATCCATTTTACACTCAATAGTGTATATGTGTCAATCCCAATCTCCCAATTCCTCCCACACCCCATCCCCCCTTGGTATCCATACATTTCTTCTCTACGTCTGTGTCTCTATTTCTGCTTTGCAAATAGGATCATCTATACCATTTTTCTAGATTCCACATACATGCGTTAACATACAATATTTGTTTTTCTCTTTCTGACTTACTTCACTCTGTATGACAGTCTCTAGGTCCATCCACACCCCTACAAATGACCCAATTTCGTTCCTTTTTATGGCTGAGTAATACGTCATTGTATATACGTACCACATCTTCTTTACCCATTCCTCTGTTGACGGACATTTATGTTGCTTCCACATCCTGTCTATTGTAAATAGTGCTGCTATGAACACTGGGGTGCATGTAACTTTTTTTTTTTTAAATAAAGGGAATTAAAACAAATTAACTAATGAATTTTATTTTTGGCTGCATTGGGTCTTTGTTACTGCACAGGCTTTCTCTAGTTGCAGCGAGCGGGGGCTACTCTTTGTTGCAGTGCTTGGACTTCTCACTGTGGTGGCTTCTCTTGTTGCGGAGCACGGGCTCCAGGTGTGTGGGCTTCAGTAGTTGTGGTACATGGGCTCAGTAGTTGAAGCTCGTGGGCTTTACAGCACAGGCTCAGTAGTTGTGGCACATGGGCTTAGTTGCTCTGCGGCATGTGGGATCTTCCTGGACCAGGGCTCAAACCCATGTCCCCTGCATTGGCAGGCGGATTCTTAACCACTGCGCCACCAGGGAAGTCCCTGCATGTATCTTTTTTTTTTTAATTTTATTTATTTATTTTTGGCCGTGTAGGGTCTTTGTTTCTGTGCGAGGGCTTTCTCTGGTTGCGGCAAGTCGGGGCCACTCTTCATGGTACGCAGGCCTCTCACTATCGTGACCTCTCGTTGTGGAGCACAGGCTCCAGACGCGCAGGCTCAGTAGTTGTGGCTCACGGGGCTAGTTGCTCCGTGGCATGTGGGATCTTCCCAGACCAGGGCTCGAACCCGTGTCCCCTGCATTGGCAGGCAGATTCTCAACCACTGCGCCACCAGGGAAGTCCCTGCATGTATCTTTTTGAATTATGGTTTTCTCTGGGTATTTGCCCAGTAGTGGGACTGCTGGGTCATACAGTAGTTCTATTTTTAGTTGTTTTTTTTTTTTTTTTTTTGCGGTGCGCGGGCCTCTCACTGTTGTGGCCTCTCCCGTTGCGGAGCACAGGCTCCGGACGCACAGGCTCAGCGGCCATGGCTCACGGGCCCAGCCACTCTGCGGCATGTGGGGTCTTCCCGGACCGGGGCACGAACCCGCGTCCCCTGCATCGGCAGGCGGACTCTCAACCACTGCGCCACCAGGGAAGCCCTATTTTTAGTTTTTTAAGGAACCTCCATCTTTTAAAATGTTAACCTTTCACAATCATTTTCTTGTAAGTATATACCTTGTATAAGCTACAGAATTCGTTTTGCCTCAAATCCAACCTGAAAATCTTCATCTTTTTAAGGTGAGTTAAGCTTATTTATATTTTTTTATATAAAAGATATGTTTGGTCTTAGTACTGCCATGTTTTGTTACATGTGTGGCTATACATGAATATCCTTTCAACAGTTGTTTTCTTTTTGATAGGTTTGTAGTTCTTTCAATATTTAGTAAGGTTTTATTTTTGTTCTAAGGGTTAACTTTCATATTATGACTTAGAATTCCACTAGATTTTTATATTTTTAACATGTTTCCTCTTCCTCCCCTTACCTAATACAATCAATAGTATTGTCTTTAGCATTTCCTTTGAAGTGTTAAACATGTTTATACTTCTACTTGATTTATGATCTTTAAATACTGTTTTGACTACCAGTAATTACAATGAGGTAATCTATAAACTTCCTTCTCTCAAGTTTTATTAGTTTTTATCATTTCTACATCAAGATATGTAACATTAACATTATGTTCTGTCATCATAATCTCTACATTTGTTTTAGTCTTTAGGGTTATTATATATATATACATATATATATATATATATACACATATACACATATATATATATATATATATTCAATGGTTACAACCAATCCTTTCCTCAGATGTCTCTCGGCTGGCTGAAGTTTATACTTTAACAGTTTCCTCAAGAAGGGCTCATGTATATACAGTATTCCCTGAGTTCTGTTTATACCTTTCACACTTGATGAATGGCATAACTGGATATGAAATCTTTGGCTCTCACTCTATTTCCTTATCTTGTAAACGTTGCTCTACCATCTTCTGGTATTGAATGTTGTACAGAAATCTGAGGCCAGCCTAACATCAAACCCTTGTAAAGAACTTTGTAAGGGGGATGAGGAGGGTAGTTGGCTGTCCAAAGGAATCTTTTTTTTTTTTTTTTTTTTTTTTTTGCGGTATGCGGGCCTCTCACCGCTGTGGCCCCTCCCGCTGCGGAGCACAGGCTCCGGACGCGCAGGCCCAGCGGCCATGGCTCACGGGCCTAGCCGCTCCGCGGCACGTGGGATCCTCCCAGACCGGGGCACGAACCCGTATCCCCTGCATCGGCAGGCGGACTCCCAACCGCTGCGCCACCAGGGAAGCCCCAAAGGAATCTTTGGTTATCTTTATGACCATTCTGGTCAGTTTTCCCTGGCACAGGTGCCCTTTCCATAGGTACATTTCAGTTAAGCTAGGTTTTAACTGTACCTATAACAATTTGTTCTATTGCACTGTTTTGGTTTTCTTATATAGGAGTTTTAATTTTAAGTGTGTTGGATCTATTGTCTTTTCTGAAAATTTATCTCAAATTTAATCACCTCCTGTTGCCTTCCTTGTTTTTTTCCCCTGAGTTCCTGCATTTCTGATTTGTGTCCTTTTTTTTGTAGAAGAACTTTTAAACGTTTTTCCAACTCTAGAAAAATATGGTTAAATGGTGGGTCACAATTTTCATGTGCTCTGTAGCAATATTTTTCTAATGAGGGTCCTTTGTTCTTTGGAAGTTCTGCTGCCATGTCAGCCTATTTTGTATTTGTCATCAAAAAATAAATTGGATTTTTCCTTAACCAGTTATTTACATAGCTTCCAGGAGTAAGGTTGGGGAGAGGGGGTGTGGAGTGAAGGACAGACGTCACAGTCCAAAGACTCTCTCCTCTTTTGATGCTAGAGAGAATAGGGAGAAAACTTGGTTCCTGTACATACTGCTCTGTGTAAATGTAGCTCTACCTTTTCTTCTTTTCTGAATCAAACCAGGTATTTCTGTCACCAACCCTGTCATCACAAACAAGAAATTTAGCTTTTGAACTTCAAGATGAACCCTTAACTTCAATAAATACATTTAAGCTCGCACCTTCTGCTCCTCAAGATACTTTTGATAGCCTTTAAACATAATTTGGAGTCTACATTTTATATCTTTCAGTTCACTGAAAATGAAAGTCGAAGCATTTGTCTTATTCTTTTTCTCCTTATTCTTTTTTTTTTTTTTTTTTTTTGCAGTACGCGGGCCTCTCACTGTTGTGGCCTCTCCCGTTGTGGAGCACAGGCTCTGGACGCGCAGGCTCAGCGGCCATGGCTCATGGGCCCAGCCGCTCCGCGGCATGTGGGATCTTCCCGGACCAGGGCATGAACCTGTGTCCCCTGCATCGGCAGGTGGACTCTCATCCACTGCGCCACCAGGGAAGCCCTCTCCTTCTTATTCTTAATTTTTATGACTTCTAGAGGGGAAAGATGTAGAGTTATGCAGCTATAATCATACCAGAAGTCTGACTATTAACTATGTGTGCATGTTTAATCTATCACTGTTGTCTTTGGAAAGGCGGGGAATCTCAATGCTGGAACTCATAGGGCCAATCCTGATGATTTCTCCTTACAGTGTAACTTATAATAGAAAAAAAATTAGAAGTAACCTGCCTAACAGTAGAGGAATGATCAAATAAATTCAAGTATACATAAAATACAGCATGCAGCCATTAAAGAATATATACCTACATGCATACATATTTTTAGTGGGAAAATAATGATACGTTGAATAATAAGGGAAAATACAAAATTATATACAGTATTATTCCAATGAAAATATTATATAATGCTACATATATTTCTATGTATTATATTTATAGCAAATGAAAAGAAATGTGTAAGTTTTTTCTCTAGTCTGTTTCATTGCTGCTAATTTTCAATTTCTCATTATGCTTTTCTGAATTTTCAAAGTTTTCTTGGGAAATGCATAATTGATTAGTCATTACTCCCTGCTTTCTAAAAGCAGGTAACCGCAGTGCAATTAGTGATCATTTTCATGTAACAAATATTTCCTAGAAATATGTGTTTTTAAAAACTGATACATGGGAGGGGCTTCCCTGGTGGCACAGTAGTTAAGAATCCGCCTGCCGATTCAGGGGACACGGGTTCGAGCCCGGTCTGGGAAGATCCCACATGCTGCGGAGCAACTAAGCCCATGCGTTACAACTACTGAGCCTGCGCTCTAGAGCCTGCGTGCCACAACTACTGAAGCCTGCACACCCAGAGCCCATGCTCTGCAACAAGAGAAGCCACCGCAGTGAGAGGCCTGCTCTCTGCAACTGGAGAAAGCCTGCTTGCAGCAAGGAAGACCCAACACAGCCAAAAATAAAATAAATAAGTTTATATATGAAAAAAAAGTGATACATGGGAGATAATGATTACTGATAATAGCATAATATAGTAATTCAAACTTTATTCAGGCTGTTTAATCAGAAAGACATGGATTCTACTTGGAATAAAGTGATCAATAACTGATGGCTATTAATATTATAACTACTAAATAGTAATTATAATGATTATTATAAAAATTCCTTATGTTGTTTTCCCATGGATATCAAGATAGCTAATTGCTACTTAAGTGCTTTCAAAAACATTTTCTTCTTGTTATGCTTAATATATAAATTCTACATAATTTCTGTTGTGTATTACAAGTCCTTTCACTGATATTAGATATCTACTAATAAGGAAAACACATTCTGGTGAGTTTTCAGAAACTTTGTTGCCAAACAGTATTATAAACAAAACATTCAGGGCATGGAGCAAGATAAAATGAGCTTGCTACGTAAAATATTATCAAATCTTTACCAATAATCCTTCACACATTAAGCATAAATGGCCCTACCAACAGTTGTAAATGACAGCAAGCACCTGACACTGGGATATAAGTAACTACCAAGAAGGCATGGGGGTAAAAAGGAAGTGATCAAATACATAAGTCAAACAACCACTGAGTTCATAATTTTGTAACAGTGTGTGTATACATATAGATTAGCAATGTGTATGGTTCATTCAAGAACAGCATGTAGATGAGTCTGTCAAGAGAAGATCATATAAAAGAAAAATAGGCAGCCAAAGTATAAGAGACTGAATTCTGGGCTATAGGATTTAGATTAACCCACAGGTGGTAGAGTAAAGCCTTGAAGACAGCAGAGTGACTAACTCCACTTTAATTTCCTTATTGGAAAAGAAACACCAACATAAAGTAAACTGAGAGATGAACAGAGTATGAGGACAGAGTAAAAAATCTCTGTCCCGGTAACTCTTCCAAGCCCTTTGTCCAGCCCATTTCCTCTTAATAAGAATGTTATTTTTTCCCTTTCCTCTGTGACATACTCGTTCTTCATGATCTAGTTAAAGTACCCACTTTCTCTCAGAAGTCTTTCCAAACCATTTTAACCCTCAGACTAGTTTCCTTAATGGTGGGATTACTTTTTTTTAAACAAATTCGGTACCAGGAACTAACAAAGTGTTGCAGGTCTATTATATTTCAACAAACAAACTCATAGAAAAAGAGATCAGATTTGTGGTTATTAGAGGTGGGGGGGTCGGGAAGGGGGAACTGGATGAAGGTGGTCAAAAGATACAAACTTATAGGTACCGGGGATGTAATGTTCAACATGATAAATATAATTAACACTGCTGTATGTTATATACCAAAGTTAACAAAGTAAATCTTAAGGGTTCTCATCACAAGGAAAAACTTTTTTTTTTCTATTTCTTTAATTTTGTATCTGTATGAGATGACAGATGTTCACTAAACTTATTGTGGTAATCATTCCATGGTGTATATAAGTCAAATCATTATGCTATACACCTTAAATGTATATAGTGCTGCATGTCAATTATATCTCAATAAAACTGGAAGAAAAAATGCAAATATTCTTTTGACTCAGTAACTCACTTTTATGAAACTACTGAAATTGTGACATAAACATATAAAGACATTTGTACAACACTGAAATCCTGTAATAGCAAAAAAAAGTACCTAAATGTTAATCAATAGAGGTACATTTAATATAAATTGTGGTACATTAACATAATGGACTATTCAACTAAAAAAGAATGAGGTAACTTTTTATATTGTTATTAAAAAGAATAAAAGCTCAGGATATAGTTAAGTAAAAAGAAAAAATTTGCAAATTAACACATACAGTGTGGTTTCTTTTTAATGAAAAAAGTATGTGGGGCTCCCCTGGTGGTGCAGTGGTTGAGAATCTGCCTGCCAATGCAGGGGTTCCGGGTTCGAGCCCTGGCCCGGGAAGATCCCACATTCCGTGGAGCAAGTAAGCCTGTGCACCACAACTACTGAGCCTGTGCTCTAGAGCCCGCAAACCACAACTACCGCGCCCACGTGCCACAACTACTGAAGCCTGCACTTAGAGCTCGTGCTCCGCAACAAGAGAAACCACCGCAATGAGAAGCCTGCGTAAGGCAACAAAGAGTAGCCCCCCCTCGCTGCAACTAGAGAAAACCTGCACACAGTAACAAAGACCCAATGCAGCCAAAAATAAATAAATAAATAAAAATTTTAAAAAAGAAGTATGTGTATTTATATACACATGCATTAAACAAACTCAAAAGTAAACACAAACACACACACACAAACACAATCAACAGTTACCTCTGGGGAGTAGGACAGAGGAAGAGAACAGAACTGACTTCTTTAAGTTTCATATACTTCTGTATTCATTAATTCATTTAGCAACAATTTAAAAATTTCTAGAGTGCCAGACACTCATGATTTATACCACTCACTTGGCATACATTAAATGTCTTTTGAGAGAATATTTCGTATTTCTGTTTATCCACTGAGCCATAAACATCTTGAAGGCAAGCTCTTACTTTCCCACAGCAACAACCATAACCGTGAATGTTTACAGATGCACACATACATGTAAAAATATTTTTAAAAAGGAATGAACAGGTTCTTATCAAATTCATGACAGTGGTTATTTCTGAGAAGAGTGAGAGTGTGGAGGGGAATGGGATGGCAGATAGTTTTTAAAAGAGGATTCAGCTCAATAAGTTATATTTTATCTCTAAATTGTTTTTTCATAAAGACTCATATATATTAATTGTTTGTATGTTGGATAGGTGTAAATTTTTTTCTTCCAGTCTTTCATTTGCCTTAACTTTGTTTTTTCACCTTTCTTGCAAAGATCTTTCAATTTATTTTGTATAGTCAATTTCCTGATGTTTCTTTAATGAGTTTTGGATTTTTTTTAGCCTTGCTTAGGAAAAAAGTACTTTCTTCTCAGATTTTTAAAAAACACTGAGCTCTTACTAGGAGAACATTATCCTAAGTGAAATAAGCCTGTTACAGAAGGACAAATACTATACGATTCCACTTATATGAAGTACCTAAAGTAGTCAAACTCACAGAAGCAGAGAGTAGAATCGTGGCTGCCAAGGGCTAGGGGGAAGGGGAAATGAAGAGTTGCTATTCAAGGCGTAGAGTTTCAGTTATGAAAGATAAATAAGTTCTCGAGATCTGATGTACAACATCTTGCCTATAGTTAACAATACTGTATTGTATGCCTAAACATTTGTTAGGAGAGTAGATCTCACGCTAGATGTTTTTACTACAAAAAAATTTTTTAATTAAAACTTTTCAGCTCTTTAATCATTTGGAATGTATTTCTTGTTATTGTACAAAGTAGGAAATTAACTGAATGTTTTTCCAAATGAATAATCAATGGTCTCAATACCATTTAGTGAACAGTAAATCACTTCCTTATTGACTGAAATACCACCAGTATCATAAATGGACACTTGAATTCATAGTGAAAAAAAAAATGCTTTACCTTTTCAAAAGCATCAACCAGTTTTTACACATCTGAAATCAGTTACACTGGGAATCACCATATTAACCTATCGTCAAACATGGTTTACCTTACACTGAATAATATCAATATAATTGCCTTTTTTTCCAACCAGTCACAGCCAAAACAAAACAACAACAAAAATATGTCAACCAATAAAAAACAAACTATAATCTTACTTGCATATTCTTTTTAAGTTACTAAGAGAAGTATTCTAAAAAAAATTAATTTTGTTTAGTTCAACTAAGGAATTACAGAGAAGTTTATCAGATCAATAAGTTTAACAAATCACTAAACTGAAAAATGAACAGAATGATAATGAAACTCCAGAACGAGAACAGATAACACCGGGACTTCCCTGGTGGTGCAGCAGTTAAGAATCCGCCTGCAAATGCAGGGGACACAGGTTCGAGCCCTGGTATGGGAAGATTCCCACATGCTGCAGAGCAACTAAGCCCGTGTGCCACAACTACTGAGCCCATGTGCCACAACTACTGAGCCCACGTGCCACAACTGCTGAAGCCCGCACCCTAGAGCCTGTGCTCCACAAGAAGAAAAGCCACAGCAATGAGAAGCCTGCCCACCACAAAAAAGAGTAGCCCCTGCTCACCACAACTGGAGAAAGCCCATGCTCAGCATCAAAGACCCAACGCAGCCAAAAAATAAATAATAAATCTATATTAAAAAAAACAGATAACACCATCATCGATTGGGAGTGAAGAAACCTGTGTTCTAATTCTAACCTGAGCAAGTGAATAAACCTCAAGAACTGGCACTATGGTTCTATTTCCAACATTCTATAATTTCTAATTTACTATCTCTAAGATAATTAAAATATCTAATAATAATAGCTGCCACCAAAGAAAAGTACATAATCTTCTTTAGTGAGATGTTACTTCCACCAGTATAGGTCATCAATCTAATTTAAATTCATTTTCTCTAGCCATTTTCTGAAAATATAGAAAAATAACTGAGCAGCATTTTTCTTTTAAGACTTATTTTCAACCATGTGAAAGTAATTTTTTTTAATTGAAGTATAGTTGATTTACAATGTTGTGCTAGTTTCTGGTGTACAGCAAAGTGATTGTTATACATATATATATTCTTTTTCATATTCTTTTCCATTATGGTTTATAACAGGATATTGAATATAGTTCCCTGTGCTCTACAGTAGGACCTTGTTGTTTGTTCATTTTATATATAGTAGTTTGTATCTGCTAATCCTAAACTCCTTATTTATCCCTCCCCACCGTCTTTCCCCTTTGGTACCCATAAAATTGTTTTCTATGTCTGTGAGTCTGTTTCTGTTTTGTAAATAAGCTCATTTGTGTCATACTTCAGCTTCCACATATAAGTGATAACATAGGATATTTATCTTTCTCTCTTACTTCACTTAGTATGATAATCTAGGTCCATCCATGCTGCTGCAAATAACATTATTTCATTCTTTTTTGTCTGAATAGTATTCCATTGTGTATACATGCCACATCTTCTTTATTTGTTCATCTGCTGATGGGCATTTAGGTTGCTTCCAAGTCTTAGCTATTGAGAATAGTGCTGCTATGAACATTGGGGTGCATGTATCTTTTCCAATTAGAGTTTTCTCTGGATATATGCCCATGAGTGGGATTACTGAGTCATATGGCAACTCTATTTTTAGTTTTTTAAGGAACTTCCGTACTGTTTTCCACAGTGGCTGCACCAATTTACATTCCCACCAACAGTGTAGGAAGTTTCCCTTTTCTCCACATCCTCTCCAGCTTCTGTTATTTGTAGACTTTTAAATGATGGCCATTCTGACCGGTGTGAGGCGGTACTTCATTGTAGTTCTGATTTGTATTTCTCTAATAATTAGTGATGTTGAGCATCTTTTCATGTGCCTGTTGGCCATCTGTATGTCTTCTTTGGAGAAATGCCTATTTAGGTCTTCTCCCCATTTTCTGACTGGCTTATTTTTTTTGGTTATTGAGTTTTATGAGCTGTTTGTGTATTTTGGAAATTAAGCCCTGTGGGTCGTTTGCAAATATTTTCTCCTAGTCTGTAGGCTGTCTTTTTTTTTCGTTTTATGGTTTCTTTTGCTGTGCAAAAGCTTCTAAGTTTGATTAGGTCCCATTGATTTATTTTTGCTTTTATTTCTATCACCTTGGGAGACTGACCTAAGAAAACACTGGTACAATTTATGTCAGAGAATGTCTGCCTATGTCCTCTTCTAGAAGTTTTATGGCATCATGCCTTATATTTAAGTCTTTAAGCCATTTTGAGTTTATTTTTGTGTATGATATGAGTGTTCTAACTTCACTGATTTACATGCAGCTGTCCAGTTTTCCCAACACCACTTTCTGAACAGACTGTCTTTTCTCCACTGTATATTCTTGCCCCCTTTGTCGAAGACTGACTGTAGGTATGTGGGTTTATTTCTGGGCTCTCTATTCTGTTCCACTGATCCATATGTCTGTTTTTGTGCCAATACCACTCTGTTTTGGTTACTGTACCTTTGTAATATCATCTGATGTCTGGGAGAGTTATGCCTCCAGCTTTGTTCTTTTTCCTCAGGATTGCTTTGGCAATTCTGGGTCCCTTTACAGTTCCATATAAATTTTAGGATTATTTGTTCTAGTTCTGTGAAAAAGGTCAGGGGTAATTTGATAGGGATCACATTAAATCTGTAGACTGCTTTGGGAAGTAAGGCCATTTTAACAAAATTGATTCTTCCAATTGGAGAGTATGAGATATCTTTCAATTTCTTTGAATCATTTTCAATTCCTTTACCAATGTTACATAGTTCTCAGCATAGAAGTTTTTCACCTCCTTGATTAGGTTTATTCCTAATTTTTTTTTTGATGCAATTTTAAAAGTGACTGTTTTTTTACTTTCCCTGCAAGTTCTTAATTTGCGCTTTAGCTTATTACTCTTTAGAATAACACTTACGTTTTTCTAATAGACATATCTTTTTTCAACCATTCCAACATCGCTATGATACAACTTCCTGTGTTTACATGCACACACACACTTTAGGATAAATCATTCAACTACAGACCAAATCACTTTCTGCTATAGTTACTTCTGGCTCAACATTTCTAAGCTACTGCTCATTTTTTGGTTATTTCTACAAAGATTAAAGCACATTTGTTTGTTCATTTTTTCTTAACAGACTATTCAAAGTAATTTGATTTCTATTTTTGGTTTTTCGAGTACTCAACCTCATCACATTTAAAAAAATTATCAATGAAGTTAATATGCTCGGTCATTTAAATAAGTGATTATGTGAACAAATTTGAGTCCAGGAAAGGAAGGTGAAGGGAAAAAGAAACAACCATTTAGTAAATATCTATTTGCAAATGTCTAGCACTATTTTTACAAGTTGTAGCTTCCATATAATACAACTTAAAGTTCCCCCAACTGTCACAACATCAGTATGACTGCTTCATAAAAGAATAAAATGCTTTATTTAAACCTGGCTCTGTTGTTCCTGTTCCCTCTTCAGCTACCAAGTCACTACTTCAGAAAAACACTTTAAATATATCTGTAATCAGCTCTTCATAAAACTATGTTGATCAATATCTAGAATCTACATTTAATGACTGATTTGCCCGAAACCATATTAACAGCCCCACTTTAAAAAAAAAAAAAGAAAGCCAAAAGTTCACCTCATTCAATGAAAGTTTTAGTGTATTTTGTAAGAGGAAAATGCTTGTTTTCTCCTGGTTTGGGTTTATAAAGATAATCAGAAGACTAGTCAGGTGAGCGTGAGATAAGTTAATTCCCAATCTAATTACTAAATTTAACTTCAAAGACCCCTGTTTTTTGAAAGACATTGCCAGGTTCTTATTTATTCCCAAACACATTAGATCCCACACTCTAAAGCTTCTTAGAATATAATATCTTAGAAAGGGAGGAATGTGGCTTCTTAAAAAACTGATAACGATGAAACAATTTCCCTTAGCAATCCCTGTTTGAATTTAATAAACTGATAGCCATTAATTTCTTCAGAGATAACACCAGTTTTATGAAAAGAAAATAGTCCCCCTGTATAAAATTATCAAATAGACATGAATCCATACCACCAGAGTACAGAGGAAGTAGCCATCTGTTGTGAACAATAATAAATCTTTTTTCCCGTAACTATCCAGTTCATTTGCACACTAAATTTCTATCTTCCATCATTCAGCCAGGCATGTAATTAAAATATTATTTGTATGTATTTACTACCATAATCTACAGCCAGAAACTTATCCTGGGAAGACAGTATCACTGGCTCAAAGTTCCAAATATCAAATTTTGTTTTTAATTCTGAATTCCTGATCATCAGTTATCCTCATTTCCTATATATGATATTAGCCAATTACTATCCTAAAGTTATAATGAATACAAAATCCAAAAATGTCCATAAATTAATAAGTACTTAAAACACACTTACAGCATTGAAAAATGTAGAGTTTTAAGCTTTTATTCATATCTAAAATGACACACGTGGGGATGACCCTACGTCATCAAACCAAGCAGACTGAGTTCACATCACAATCAGAACTATTAAATTCTTTAAAATAAATACAAACCTCCCTCCTTCCAGATTCCATATACAGTCTTCGAAAAACAAAGAATTATAGAAAGAATTTAAAAAATCATCTCACCTCCACCATCCTAAGACACTACTGTTAACATTTTACCAAAAAATTTTAGACACTTCACAATATCAAGAGTGTCTATACCCAGTTTCACTGTGTGTACGTGTGTGTTATCAAAGTATGTCTATGATTGGTATGTGAACTTTACAGACCCTGGACAAGTTCACTACACCCAGATCTCCCAGCTCAGTTTTTCAGCTTTAAAGACTTCAGCTAAGAGGTTCTCAAACCAAGTAACTCAGAAATAGAGAACAGGTTCCCCATGAGATGTGGCAATAGAGATACTAAGAATCAGAAAAATCTATGAAGGCATCCTGAGAGTTACGACTACTAGGTATGTGGGATTACAGATGCTATGAAGAACCCGAAAGTGTTGTTTTATTTCTGCAGTTGAGCTTAAATTCTAGCAACATAATCTAACTTTAACCTACTCTCAGTTTCTGCATATACGGGCAAAACAATGAATGTAATGAAGAAGGACGAATACTATGAAAACAAGATTAATGACCCCAACTCTGTGGGTAATTTCCTTCACTAGGCACATGTTTCCTTCTCAGTTACGTAGAAACGCTATAACTTGGCTTAATGTTTGAGCTGCAACAACTTTCTAAGTGTGGCACAAAGGTAATTCAACGAATGATTAAAGGGTAAAACATAAACCAAAGAGTAGGGAGTCATAACAAAACTTCATCTTAATAGCATTTAACTGAAAACTCTCTAAGAGAGTATGGTCTCGGCAAACAGTCTAAAGATAAGGTTACAAATGAAACTCCAGATACACACACCTACACACACACACACACACACACACATATTCATTCTTAAAAAATATGTACCAGAAGACAATGAAAATAATACCAACACGCTTATTTCAAGTCATCTTGATCTCAGATGTTATTTATATTCAGTCTCTAGCTCAACTTTAAGTTCCATCAAGGCAAGAAATATATCTGTACAGTAATACCCATTCAGACCTCACTTATTTATACTGGTAACTCAAATGATACAGAAAGAGTTTCAGACCATCTCAAAAGTCAGCTTATTTAAAATCTCCTAATTTAGAAATGAGATTAAGAAACAACTGCAGAAAAAAGAATAAGCCACTTTGAAAAAGCTCAGGCTCCTTTCCCCTCCCAAACTTAACAAGCAACATTTACTGACTATGGCTATGGTTAAAAATAATAATAATTAAAAAAATGTAAAGGAAGGTGACAGTCTTCTCCACACTGCTTGTTGTAGACAAGAAAGAACAACTGTTAGTACTAACACTGGACTGTTAAGTGCTGAAAGAGCAGACATGAAATAATGAAATCTTACTCCTTTGGTATCTGAGGCTACTGTATCATCAGTTTCAAGCAAGTAGTTCTTTAAGAACAGAGCCCATCTGTCATTCTCAGGGAATACTTGTATCATAGGGTATACAAGCTTATAAATCACTAGCACTTCAGCACAAGCTTTCACTTGAGGAAGAACTTATCCATGATGCTGTGGCAGAGGCACTTTTACACCTTCTTCCTATATGAAAGGAATGAAGAGATGTAGACAAGGACTAAAAAACAACTCTGAGAGCCCCAATTTTTCTGTGAAAATTTTATAATTTATAAATAAGCTGAATGTAAGATAACAAAGGATAATCAATATATGCAGAAAAACAAGAAATAAAATGAAACTGACCAAACAATAGCAAAATATTTTCACAGGAGTCAAAAGGATAAGTTTAAAAAAGTAGTAAGAAACAGGGTTCCAAACAAAAAAGGACAAAAATATGGCAGTAGCAAAAAGAAACAACAGTTTTTGTACTTAAGACTCAGAATTACATATTAAGGTCCACAGGAGTTTTAAAAATCCCTGAATATAGGGCTTCCCTGGTGGCGCAGTGGTTGAGAGTCCCACGTACGGCCAAAAAAAAAAAAAAAAAAAACAGGTAAAACTAATTCAAGCAGTTAGAAAGATAGGGTTGGGGGTAGTGACTGGAAAGGCACTGGCGGGGGTGGGGGATACTTCTGGGATGCTCGTAGTATTTTATTTCTTGATCTAGGTATTACTGATTACACAGACATGTTCACTTTGTGAAAAGTCATCAAGCTGTACATCAGTGATTTGTGTGCACTTGTATACTTTCACCAAAACTTTAAGTTGGAAAAACTAATAGGGTCTTCCCTGGTGGTCCAGTGGTAAAGAATCCGCCATACAATGCAGGGGACGTGGGTTCGATCCCTGGTCAGGGAACTAAGAGCCCACGTGCCCTGGGGCAACTAAGCCCGCGCGCCACAACTAGTGAGTTCCCACGCCTCAACTAGAGAGCCTGCATGCCGAAAACTACAGAGCCCGTGCACCCTGAAGCCCGGGTGCAACAACTAGCGAGAGAAAACCCACACGCCACAACTAGAGAGAGAAGCCCACGTGCTGCAACTAAAGATCCCACATGCCTCAAAGAAGATCCCGCATGCTGCAACTAAGACCCAATGCAGCCAAAATAAATAAATAAATAAATCTTAAAAAAAAACTAATAAAAATTATTTCTACAATTTAAATAACTATATGTAGTTATATATATAGTACATACACATACAGATATATAAAGTTACATATAGACGGTTTCTAATCAAATGACCATTGTTAATGTAAATGACCCATACATACTGTCACTTGTACCTGCTCAAATTCTCTTCTCTCCAAACCACCAACTCAAAATCACTCTTTTGGGGGGGAAGAAAAAGTGAAACTTCAAGACAAATTTTAGGTTCAGAAGTAGTAGATAAGGAAAAATAAATATGTAAGGTAAGTGATTCTTGCAAAAATCTTCCACTCTCCCCCTCCTCTGATGTGCTCCTCTGAGGGAGCACTCGTACCCAAAAACTCTTTCTCCAAATTGCTTATTTCTCCTACTTTAACTGAGCTTAAAATATGAAAATTTGACCAAGTTATCAGTTTCTTAAAATGTAAATACATTTCAAAGGATTACAAAGATAACAGTCATTTGCACACAACTGTGAATTAGTTGTGTCTACGTTTTTAAATTGAGGCATAGTTGATGTACAGTATTACATAAGTTTCAGGTGTACAACATAGTGATTCAAAGTTCTGTGTCTACTTTTAACAAATAACTGTAAATAAGAAATTTCTTCTATATAAAGAAGGAAAATGAGCAATTCCACAATTTCTTTTATAATACAATTGGTTTGCCAAAAATACTAGATTTCAAAATATAGTGTCTTCACCCATCCCCATTTATTTTAAACAAGTCTTCTTTGATCTTCTCTGCCATGATACAAACTTGAGTGACTCCTACTTAACATTGTTGAATTCTACTCACTTCTAATTTTCCTTAAAGCCTGTTATTTTTTTCTTTTTTCAAAAAAGTAGATCAATTACTAATGACATATATATACACACCAACCCTCAAAACTATAACAGGATGGGCTTCCCTGGTGGCGCAGTGGTTGGGAGTCCGCCTGCCGATGCAGGGGACGCGGGTTTGTGCCCCGGTCCGGGAGGATCCCGCATGTCGCGGAGCAGCTGGGCCCGTGAGCCATGGCCGCTGGGCCTGTGCGAGGCTCCGCGGCGGTAGAGGCCACGGCAGTGAGAGGCCCGCGTACCGCAAAAAAAAAAAAAAAAAAAAACTATAACAGGTGACTATGTCTTTCCTTTTCCCCACTCTCTTCCTCCTAAGTGTTAAGAGTCTCATTAAAGCCATGTGTTCTTACTTATACATATGTATGTATGTATACACATATATACACACATTATATATTTATATACTATGGATGCAAGATACAAAATCAATACTGGAGTGCAAAAAGAATTCTCATATCTAAACCCAAGTAGAGTAAGCAAACCAGTAAAGGTTAAACTCATAAAGTCAGTTATCAACACATGGTACTAAAGAAACCAATACTAAAGGTTGAATCCACATAGTAGCCAGTTAATTCCACACAAACTTGCAGCAATCAGAGATTCTGACACAACCCAACAACCATCTGAGTGCTGAATGTACACTACGGGAAAACTGTGAAACTAAGATTATCACTGTTACCAGAAAAATAATTTTAAAGCACAGTTTCTTACTCCATTTCTATCACTAGAATTATTTCTAAGCTTTGAGAAAAGAGAAAAGAAGGCTCTCTTCATAAAAAAAGATGAATGGTATCTCATCTCTAATGATATGTGAAAGTATACATTAATGTTTTTTGGATTTTTTGGTTTCTTTTTTGGCCACACCACGCAGTATGCGGAACTTCCCGGACCAGGGATCGAACCTGTGCCCCCTGCCCTGGAAGCACAGAGTCTTAACCACTGGACCACCAGGGAAGTCCCATTAATGCTTTTTAAGGTTTAGCCACCAGTTGAGAGAATAATGTTTTCTCCTTTTTTGAACACAGTCATACAATTTTCCATCTGTCAGAAGGGCAGAACATTTGACAACTAGATTTTTAAAAATTGGGAGAATAAACAACTAACTTAAATGATTTGCATTTGCTTTTAACTATGCTATCTTATTTGGGGTGTTTTAAAATAAAAAATATACAGCACATTCATTTTCAAAGTAAAGTAAATATTTTCAATATTTGCCTTCAATTACAATAAATTACGCAAAGGAAGTCACATCGTTTCATTTTTCTATTTTCTAAGGATTAAGTTTAAGCACATTTTTTGTGTTAACCAAACTTATATAAAAACCCAAAGCTATGCATGTAAAGACACCAAGCTATGGTAAGAAAAGGATATTTAGTCTACAAACCTGTCAAAATTCCTACTGAAGTCTAATTTAACTCACATTTTTTCCCTTCCTGAAACAGTCCAGTCTACAACTATGAGCTAAAAAATGACTTAACACCCTTTATTCATAACTTATGAGTAATTCAAGGGAAATCTACCCTTCTTTGCACAATGAGTGCTTAGTGATCTCATCAACAAACTGGAAAAACATGTGGGCCAATCAGTGCAATCTCATCTGGAGACAAATCTACATGAGGTAAAATTCTGATCAGAAAGCTACTCAGAAAACGTGAAACCAAATGATTTAACAATCACTGGCATCGGACTACTGTATCTGCCTCCGACAGAAAAGATGGGATAAGACAGGGGACTGATGTGCTGCAAGGGCTAGGTTATTCCTTTCTGTAAAGGTGAGGGAGATATTCTGCCAAATGCATTTCAGTACCTTCCCTTGTTTATGGAAAGACTAGGTGATGTAAACCAATTTCAAAATTCTTCTCTGCTACTTACCAAGCATATTCACTGCTATGTTAACAGCCATCGCAGAGAATTGCTAAGAGGGATAGTATGTAGGAAAAGTGTATGGCACAGACTCTAGTACGTAAGAAGAAACAGAGTCAATGTTTATTATTATTTCAAATACCCATTTCTTCCATTTTCTTATTCTTTTTTCAAAGAATATTTCAATTCATTAGATATAAGATTAGTGATTTATAACTGCAAATCAGTTTTCTCTGAGGTTATACCACATCACCCAGACTGCATTTTGGGAATGACGGAAACTCTTTAGCGACTCATACACATTTTATCTCTTAGGTTTAGTTTTATAAATGGCTGCTTCAATTCCTTACTATTATTTTTAATATTTAAAAGAGCTGCCATTTATTGAGCATCTACCATATGCTAGGTACTTTACTAGGTACTTTACTATCTCTTATCTTTACAATTACTGTTAAGACAAGTGTTACCGTCCCTATTTTAAAGATAATAAAGCAAGGCTCAGAGAGGTTACATTGTTTGCCCCATGTCAAATAGCTCACTAGTGGTATAGCTAGGATTAGAACCCACATCTAGCTAGCTCTAACTCTGAGCTCTAGCCATCATACTACCCCCAACTGTCTCATCCCTTATATTTTGCTTCTTTATAATTTTATTTTCAGAGGGTAACAACTGCAATTTGGGGGTACCTTGCTTACAACCTCACATATTAACCAGAGTTCTCTGGAAGACAAGAATGTAATTTAAATGACTGATAAATTTGAGAAATGGGAGGTCTAAAACAGAGTAACCCTTCAGAGACCAATGGGACAAGATAGATACAAAATAAGGGTAACTTGTTAGGAATAAACGAGGGAACAATAAGAGACCTCAAGTTGAAATAACTCATTACTATAGATTGTTTATTTTCAAAATTAAAACAAATAGAAAAAAAAGACTGAGAAAATACTCACTAGCCTTGAATTCTGCCAAATTTAAATTCAAGGGTCCTCACTAACTGGGTCTTTGTTGCCTTACCTGGTAGGTCTCCAAGCTGGTTGGCCTTTCCTCAGGTTTGCCAGAATTTCCAGTAAAGAAAGAGACAAACAGTATAGGGACAACCCTTCAGTCTTATCAGCAGAACTCTAACAACAGTATTGTCACTATCCCATTTCTAGTCCTCAAATAATTTCTAAGTGTTGAGAAACAGTATGTACACACACGCATACAGACACAGTTGAGTGGCATCTCTCTTCTCAGGCCATGTAAATATTTTGAAGGTTTAGCCACAAGATGGGAGAGCAGTGACCCACAGTACATAATTCCTAAAAGAGGAAAAATCAGGTTCCTTGTCCAGAACTCTTCTATCTAAAAAGGTTGCAGAAGTTCCTCATTCTGTAAGCAGTAGGAAGAACCCAAAGGTAAAATATAATGGGTTAAAACCCCACAGAAAAGTATAATTAGCACACATGAATAGAACACTAAGGAGTTTCCTGACTGCTGCATATAATATGTAGCTACATCAGAAATGTTTTATGTAATACTATGTATATACTGAACTACTTCAAAAGTTCACTTAAAAAAAAAAAACGACTATAATTCCAGGATAATAGGTGAGATTTTAATCCCACAAATATGGGATTAAAGAGACTGATTATATTTTTACTCTATATAATTATTTCAGACTAGAAGTTAATAGCAAAATCCATTAACATATTGTATTCATTGAATTTCTTGAACTATAAATGATCACAGTTAAAATTTCAGCACTTCAATCTTATGAATTTCCCAATAACTAGAAAATTACACTTATTTTCCAAAACTTCCATATCAAGATTTTCAGAAGTCAAATTTCATCTTTTATTAAAACATAATAAATGAGAAATTAATAGCAGACATAATAATCAATCAATAGACTGATTCCAGGTAGGAGAATTTGGTAGCTGAAGGCAGGTTTAGGAAAGGGACTTCTGAATTTTAAATCACGTGCATTTAATACCTATTCAAAGTAATCAATTTTAACAACTAGAAACTGAAAATGCTCAGAATACATAGCACTTCTGCAGACTTGTAAGCTTTCCTCATACATACTTCTAAAAAAAGACTACCAAATAGATTTCAAGATAAAATCAGCAGAACAAGTTGCAAAAACTAAATCCTTTTAGCATTTTAAAAGAAAACAAATATATAAAATCCAACCCCACACTACTTTCAGTTTCACTGAATCTGCAATATATTATCAAAGGGTCCCTATGTGGAACACAAATTATTTTCTACCAGCTTAAAGTAGTATGTGAAATCCTAAACTCAGTATTTTAAATTAACAGCCTAAAAATGCTCATGATTTGTATTCCTTCTTTAGACAGTGGACCATTTCGGGTAAAATGAATGAAGAAAGCATTCCATGAAACACGGAGGCTGATTATTTCTCAATGTGGGGTGTAAGAAAGTCTCCCCCAAGAAAGGCTGTGAAAAGTCCTCATAAGATTTCACTCCATAAGGCTGTTTCTTTCTTCTTTAAACATTGGCCATTACAAACATTCAAATACAAAGCAGGTGTCAAGGAAGTTTTTAGACTAATTAACATGAGGGCAAAGAAGCAACTAAAAACCAGTTCTGACAAAATTTTTGCTTGAAAAAAACACTATCCTATAACTTTTATTACTATAAAAGCCTTAAGTCCACGCTTTACATGAAATAAGTGATTCTTCTATACAGATTGAATTAACTTAAGTTGCCTTGAAACAGTCTCACTTCAATTCCCTACTTGGAAAGCTGTCTGATGCACTATTATGTAACTCTATCCAAGACTCTAATGCAAGAGTTACATATCCATGAAAAGTTAGTAAAAAGTAAAACATGCACACGCACAACGTTAGCTGTAGTTTCTTCATTACCTTGTCAAAATTATGAAACCCAGCATATTTTCAAACAAACAAAAAACCTTTCTTATTTAAACCAGAAATAGTGACACTTTGCATACTCCATAAAACTGTTAAAATGAAAAGCATTCTTCTTGGCTAGCTTCTGATCATTATGCGAACTGTACATTTAAAATATAATCAAAATGCCAATTTTTAAAGAATGACATATCTTTTACATAAAACTAGCAAAATCTTTTTTTAGTCTTTTAATTCATCTTAATGTTTCATTCATTTTGAGGCCATTTATTTGCCCTCCCAAAGACCCATAGCATTTTCCCTGAAGGCTAATCATCAAGTTCTTTCCCCCTCTGTGCCAACATAGAATCTCCAGAACAGTTTCTACCAGCAGCAGCAAAGTAACAACCCTACAGTGAATACGATTTACCATTTGGTTGGGCACATACTGAAATTCTGATTCATGAACATCTTAGTCAGTTTATGGATATCAATGAAAAGAAAAATGACACTCTGGCATGTGACTGCCAACTACCAAGTCACTTTACTTCCAAAGGAAATAGACTTTAGTAGCTAATAATTTCAAACAAATGAAGAAAAGTGACTAAGATATAAGGACCTCAACTAAGTTTGAAAATACACACAAATCGTGAAAAGGAGATTCAGAATTAACATTTAAAACTACACAATGAGACTAAGTTTAGCTGAAAGGATCTGATCCATTGCTAATGTAATTAACAAATCAGTACATCTTGGAAAAGCTTACTTCTAGCAATAGAATCCTTATTATGACTTCAATCCAGTGTCATTGTTTTTTCAAAAAATAATTAGTCAACTCTATTACATATAGTACCAATTCTGGAAGGAGACTTGAATATTATTTGAATGGAACACAGGAGAACCCTGATATGCAAATGTAAAAGGAAATGTTGAAACTACAAATATTTTTAATTTACAAAAAATTTGTAAATGTATCCAAGAATCATTAAAACACATTACCAATAATGTTGCACAAGACCTCTAACTGGCTTGAAACATCACATTCTTTCAAGCAACATATAGAAAACTGCTTTCACAAGGACTATCTGTAGCAGTGACTAGTGAAAACCCTTTAAACTATTTTTCAGATTATCATCTCCCTCTTTCATTTGTTAAGTATTTTGATCAAGTACAACAATGAAACAATTTTTAAGGAAAGAATGTATAATTTTAAAAAGGCATGTAATCTTAATTCCCTGAATCAAAGGAGGTGTGACAACCAACGCACGTAAAATTAACCTTAATCCGCCAACGAAAACACGCAAAATGTCTCCTAACAATTCCTCTCCTCCTTAAAACAACCGTATACATAAATATGGTACTGACCTCCACCCCCACTGAGAGCAGCTAATAAACAGAATAGTTGCATTTGGAGACCAAGGTGCAACACCCCACCTCCTGAACCTCCCCAAATAACCACATCTTCAAAGTAGAACTGAACATTATTTTTGCTGAAGCAAGAATCCAACCCTCCGGAGCCTCAGCCCTTAGACAATGGTGGTTACCAGACAGAGCTGCACAGTTGAGTCCAAATGACACATTTCACTAGGCCTTGGACACAACACACACACACACACACATATGCACACACACTCTCTCTCCCAAGGGGCCAGTTCTAAGGAAGGGGCGTTCAAATCCCACTGGGAGATGGAGGGGTAGCACAGTGGCCTGGGGGTACGCCGGGGGCGGGGGACAGGCGAGAGGGGTGTAGATAGAGCGTAAGGGTAACTGCACTGCACGCGAGGGAGGGGGCTGGAAATGGCCGATGGATTCTACATTTACTTAAAGGTCTTGATTTAACGGGTCCTTCCCGGGGGCTCTGTAACTAAAGCCAAACTGCGCAGCAAACATCGTGGGGCTGGGAGAAGAGAAGCTGCTCCCCCTACCCCGTGACTTAGGGAGGGGGGCGGGGGAAACAAGTTCCCCGGCCAACACCACCGACCACTCCGAGTCCCCCTCTCCCCTCCTCCACAGGAAGGGGGAGGCTAACAGAGAAAAGGGGGAAAAACAAGTTCCCCAGCCAGCCCCAACCACCCGATCACTCCCAGCCGCTCCCCCCACCTCCTATTAGAAACGGGAGACCAAACCGTGGAAGACTGCCGAGAAGGGGGAAATCCCACCCTTCGCTCTTCCCCCACCCACCAACAGACTCCTGCGGGGTCCGTGAGGGAGCCGAGAAGCCAGAAGGATGGGTGGGGGGAGAGGGTGCCGAGCCCCCGAAACCAAACAAAGCGCGGCCTGAGCTAGAGCCCGGGCGAGTCGGGAAGCCGTGGCTTTTCCTGCCGGCCGGGGCCCAAGCCGGGCTGACACTGCGGCACCGGGGGACCCACCTCCGCTCAGCCTCCGTCTCCCACTCCCGGGCGCACAGGCCGCCCCCACCCCGGCTTCCCTTCCCGCGGGTCCCGGTCAGCCGGGCGCCCGACCCGGCGGGCGGCGGGGAGGGAGCGCGGCCTTACCCCGCTCGCCGGCGTTGTTCCGCTCCTGGGGCAGCGGCGGAGGCGGCGGTGGCGGCGGCGGAGGCTGCTGCTGCTGCTGCTGCTGCTGCGGCGGCGGCGGAGGCTGCTGCTGCGGCGGCTGCTGCTGGGGCGGCTGCGGCGGCGGCTGCTGCGGGGGTTGCTGCTGCTGCTGCTGTTGCTGCACCGGGCGCGGCCGCGACACTCGCCTGGGTCTCCGGTTGGCGGCTCGGACGGAGTTCATTTGCCGGGCTGAGGTGGCGGCGTCGGCGGAGGGACACACACACGCACACGCACCGCGAGCTCCGGGGCAGGAGAAGGGGGTGGGGAGAGGGGGGAGGAAGGAAAAGGGGTGAGAGGAAGGGGAGATGGTAAGGGCGGAGGAGCGAGCAAGACCCCGAGTCAAGAGAAAGGCCCGCGGAGACAGACAGAGACCGAGCGAGGCCCGGCGGGCGGGCCTGACGCACGGGGAAGGCCGAGGCCGCCGGGCGGGGCGGCGGCGAGGGACGGAGACAGAAAGACGGGCAGAGCGAGAGAAAGAAAGAAAGGGCGTCCGCCCGCCTGGGGATCCCGAGGCGAAGCGCGGCGTCGGTGGCTGAGGAGACAGACCCCGGTCCCGCCGACTCCCGAGCGGCGTCTCCGGCGGCGGGGGGAGTGGGCGGGCGGGTGAGGAAGGGAGAAGGAGGAGAAGAGAGGGAGAGAAGGGAGGGAGGGAGCAGGGGGCGCCCGGCTCTTTTTTTTTTCCTCTTCCTCCCCCCCACACCCCCTGAAAGAGATTTCTGAGAGGAATTTTTTCTCTCTTTCTTCGGCCTCTTCTCTCTCCTCCCCCCCTTCTCTCCTCGGCGAAGGGGAAATGAGTGTGAAGGGAGGAGATAGGGGGAAAAAGAGGCGTCGTCGTAACTCCTCCTTAAAGGAGCCTTTCCTTCTCCTCCTCAGCCCCGTCGCCGCTGCTTCTGCTGCTGCTCCGTGGCAGGAGGAGCCATTGACACCGCCGGAGCCGCCACTCGCCCAGTCGGTCCCTCCCCGCCGCGGGGCTGGTTAGGGGCGCGGGGGAGGGCCGCGGGGCGTCGGGGGAGGGGCGAATGGGCGGGGAAGTAGAGGGGCGGGGATTCTGGCAAAGCAGCCAATGGAAGGCGCTCATACAACCTTCGGGCCAATGGGGCCTCTGCTCTTATCGCCAAGTCCCTTCCTTCAACGCCCTGTTTCCTCTCTCGGGTTTCCTCCCTCCCCAGCCAAGGAGGGGGAAGGAGGAGAGGGGGAGTGTGGTGGGGCGGGTGATAATGGGGAGGTATCAGGGCATATAATAGAGCGGGGGTTGGGTGAAGAGAGCGCTAGTGCGTAGCGACGATTCTGGGAGAGGAGGTGCTCGGAGGAAAGGGCGGGGGCTGCTGATGTAATGGGGAGAAGTGATTAATCCTTCGGTTCGCCGTTTCAACCTCGGCCCCCCCCCGCCCCCCGCTCGATTTTTTAAAGCGGAAAAAAGAAGTAGAGCGAGGTAGCCAATCTTTGTAACTTGGGTTTTTTTGTGGTAGGTAGGTCCAAAGTCTGAGCTGTAGGGAGCGCTAGAGATTCTGTGCCCTTTAGTCAGGCTGAGGGTATTTGCAAACCTTGGAGATCCACTTTACCGAGCTTGGAGCTTGGTAACCGAAGTTTGGAGTCGGTTCCTAATCGTAGTCTAAGAGGAGTCACCTAAATCTTGAAAAGGTTTTGGTCAATAGGCAATAGACCTTTGGTCAATTTACTTTGGAGACGTGGTCTGTATAATGTTTGGGGGAATAATATGTGAGAAAAGTAGAGAAGTAAATGTGTTGAGGTTGTGTTTGTTTTTTTTTGTGTTTTTTGTTTTTTTTTTAGATCTCACAAACTCAGAAAAAGAAGAAACCCCAAGGGGAATTATCTTTTGTATCTGTATCTGGTCCCCTCAGCATAATCTGTCCCCAAGGAAAACGTGTTTTTATTCCCTAGCTGCCGTTGTGATGACTGAAAAAGTATCCTTTCTTAATTCTCTCCGCTCTCTTTTGTTTATCACTTTATGGAAATGATAAAACCGGCAGTTTACTGATTCTCTGATTTTCGACCTTTGGGTGATTTCTTTCTCGTTTGAGTTTGATCAATTGCTGTCTTAGGTTTGAGATGGATGGCTAAGGGGTTACAAAGTACGATAAGGGAAGTAAGGGTGAGGGGGGAAACTGTATTTTGGAAGTGGGGAGCGGGGCAGGGAGAGCCAGTATTATTGTGTAGGGTGTTTGAGTTCCGGATTTGATATGTGCCTCTAGGCAAAATACTTTACCCTTCTAGGTATCAGGGTCCCCTCACCTTTTAATAAGAATTTACTTTGGATTACATAATCCTGTTTTCAATTTTTTTCAGTTCTGTAATTTTGAGATGAGCTCTCTTTGGTCCTGAAAATGGAGAAACTTAGATCTAAGTTTCCTTCTCAAGAAAAATTTTGAGGAGGGAGACTTAGAAAACAACTGAAGAACTGCAGATTTTTATGGTTGTTAGCAAGGTGCAAATGGGTGAAATTTTAGATTTGGTTCAAATAACTGTAGGGGAAGACAGGAAAATTACATGCTATCATCCATATTATAAGTGGATCCATAATTCTGATTCTTTCTAAAAATTTACTTTTTTTTCAGAAAGCATTTAGTAGTTCCTTATGTGTATCCATTGCTATGTAAGGTGCTATGGGAGATAGCAAAAAGTAAAATAAAATGCAAAATTTGGGGCATAGTTTGTATTTTGGTATGGCAGAGTTGATTTAGTTAATTCAGATGTACAAAGAAAACATAGCTTATTTTCTGTAATTTTTATCCTTTTTGAGTCCCCACATTATCTCTTTTCTTTTATAGGTAGATGCTGAATCTTACAGATTTTATTTCCCCACCTCCCTCCCATTCCAAGATATATATGGGAGTTGAGGGATGCTGTATGAGGTATACATAGATGGAGTGTCTTTCACATCTTCAGCATCCTAGATTTCTAAGTTTATTACGACAGTTCTCAGGCATGTGGCAGTAGGATGCCTTATTTTAACAAAACCAGTATATTATGACAGTTTTCTGATAGGTGGAAGTAAAGTGTCAGGATAAAGGGAGTGCCTTTTTCTAATTCACATAGTAACTAGTGGGCTGGTAGAAGCCTGAGCGATGGGAAAGCTGACATGACCTCAGGGAAAGGCCCTGTGCCATGCATGCCAGTCCTTGTGTTGTCCTTTGGTATGGAGTGTCTGGTATACTCTGAAAGCAGAACTGTTAGCCTTAGAGATAAAACTGCTCATTTTGTCCTTTTGAGAAGTTGTGCTGCTTCCTTTGCTGAAGTCCACACTGAACCATTTGCCTTATACACTGCAACCTCTGTACTGACCCCAGGCCTCTGCAGGTCCATTGATCCTCATGATGCTATTCCGTCTTCTCACTGAGACATATGGGAACTTCTGGATTCCCAGAATATCCCGCGTAGGCCTTGATGAGCCAGGAGCTTTGCTTCAGGCTCATCTGTTGAGCCACCTCCCTCCACCAATGTTGCATTGTTCTCCCTATGTCATGTTGAACATCCCATAAGCTGAAAGCAGAGTTCCTGGAACACTTAGCCTCTCACAGGCATGCCCGGAGAAGCAAACCACTATCCCCATTTTTCTTGGATTACCCTATGTCTATAAATACTTCAACTACATACCTCCAATTCTAGTTTTCATGCTGAGAAGGGACAGGAAGTAAGCACACTGGATCTGATTACCTTTTTCTGTCCTTCTTTCCATAATTTTTTAGGGCTCCAAGAGATGGATTTTTCTAACCCAACATTGTAAATCAACTATCTTTCAATAAGAACGTTTTGAAAAAGAGGTGGATTTTTATTCTTCTTGTATGACAAGAGCTTTCCTTATGCACCACATCCTCTTCATTCTTGTGATGGCATCTGCTCTGCTCCCTCTTTCGGAGCCATGATGGCTGATGGAGTGCAACAGAGAAGCTAGTTTAACAATAGTGGAATATCTATTGGGAGATATTAAATATCCTATCCCCATATCACGGGTTCCTACATATTTTTAGTTTATCTTACAGGATTAAATGTTAGAGACTTCTTTGTGAAAAAGTGTTCAAAGCCATCTTAAAATTGTGGAACTTGGGAGTTGCTAGAACGGGCCTTGGAGATCATTTAATTCTCATTTTTGTATTTGATAGATTAGGAAACAGATTCAAAGAAAAGAGATGACAGAACCAAATCCCATAACTACTTGGTGGCAAAGTTAATATCTGCACTAGACTTAGTGCCCTTTCCACTCACAGATATTATAGACTCTTAATTCTTCCAGTGAAAACCTAAAATATTCCAGATGGTTTTAGCCATCGCCAGGTCCACCTGTGTTAGCAGATAATCCTGTCAATTAGCTGCCACAGAAGTTATGTGTGAGAGAGAAAACAAGAAAAAAAGGGGATTTTTATTTGGGGTAGGAGTCTTCCAGAATGATTTCAATATACACTTAGCATAATTTCAGAGGACTAAACTCCCTCAGGGTTTGCTCTCTCTTCAAGAATATTTGTGTTTGTTTTTTCTCAACTAATTACTGGTGCTTAACAGGTTAGTGTACTTAAAATCATTTGTTTATAAAACCTATCACAATAGGAGTGTGGAAAAAATAAGCCCTTTCATCATTTTAATACCTGACAGGTGATATTTACTGTGATTTTTAAATGATAATTTTTACCATTTCAAAGATTCAGCTTCCCCTTTCTCTGTCATTCCATCATCTAGTCCTAAGCCATCAGCACTCAGTCAGTTGCATAAGACACCTGAAAACTGCTCACTCCTTTTATGTCATTTAGGAAATTAGTCTGATCTGAATACAGTTTTCCTGGAGGAATAACCAGCTGTTTAAAATATCCTTGTTAGAGTATGAATGACTTATCTCACTAAGCTGCAAAAATTCATTCTTTAGGACATGCTCAGATAATATTTTATCAGGAAGTGAAAATTAACTTGGAACTAAGGATTTAAATGTAATGTATATGTGGGAAAACCTGGTAAGCATGCAGTCAAATGATCCTCATAATAGAGGTTATCTTTAAAAAAATTATAGAATCTAACTTTAATACCTTTCCCTGTGGAATAATAGAGACGTAGCCCTATTAAAAGAAATTAATTATGTTCAAGATTTAGGATGGGTTGTGATAGACTGTTGTAAATCTTTATTTTTGCTTTTTAAAAGGAGAACCCAATTTCGAAGCATTGAGAGATGACTAGGCCAAACAATAAAAGGGTGTTGTATTATGAAAGGACTGGTACGTGACTGAAGGGTGGGCAGATATAAGTGAAGACCGTGACGGGGCTCTGCCACTTACTGGCGGCTGTCTGATCTTGAGCAAATTACTTAACCTCTCTGTGCTTCAGTTTCTACATCTGTAAAATGGGTGTGATAATAGTCCTCATTTCATGGAATTGTTGTGAGGATTATAAGATGCTTAGAACAGTGCTTGGTGTGTAGTAGGAGCTCAGTAAACTATTAGCTGTTATTGTCATTGCTGTTGGTATTGATGTTATTTCAGGCCCTACTTGATTTTCAAGATTACACAGACATTATATGTAGCGAAGTAGGTATGGCTCTTGTTATAAGAAAGTATGTCTAGAAAATTAATGGTATTAGAAAAATATTTTAAAGGTACAGGGAAGACAACACCAAAAAGAAAGAGTCAGGCAGAGCAACAATAGGTAGAGATCAGGCATGGGTGGAAACTGATGGGAGAAGACCTATGCAGGATTGTCTCCACTCAAGCAATATTTGAACTGAGGATCTTGTGGCAGATGCAGAATATGCTGACATTTTTTTCACTACGGGAGCCTCTCGAGAGAGAGTCTATGGAGTATGTCAGGAAACAAATGCATGGGCCTAGAAAGAGAAAGAAAGGAAGGGAGGGAGGGAGGGAGGGAGGAGGGAAGGAAGCGAAGATAAAAGAATGCAGCTGGAGGTTTATCTGTGTTATTGAAAGAACTGGGCCCATTTAAGTAGTATGTTAAAATTTAAAAACTCAGGCCTCAGGACTTCCCTGGTGGTGCAGTGGTTAAGAATCCACCTTCCAATACAGGAGACACGGGTTCAATCCCTGAAGCCCACACGCCACAACTAGAGAGAAGCCTGCGCGCAGCAACGAAAGATCCCGCGGGCTGCAATGAAGATCCCGCATGCCGCAACTACGACACAACACAGCCAAATAAACAAATAAATATTAAAAAAAAAAAACCCAGCAACTCAGGCCTCCATGAAAGGAGTAGGAATTATAGAAAGAAATGGAACAGAAGTGGAAAAAGAAATGGCAGAAAGTAATACGTGAATTGGCACAAGTCACTCAAGGACTAGAGAATTTGAAAGGTAAAGGAAGAGGGCTTTAGAGGAGCACATGTCAGAGGATATATTAGACCCTCTATGATCCTGAGATTATGGCCTATGCAAGCATCAGTAGAAGCTTCGGATTCAGGAATTTGTTGAGTGATAATCCAGCTAAGATACATTTTAGGAAAGAGGATCTTGGAAGCAAGGTTAATACACCTAAGGGGTTCTAGAACAGGATACAGTGGCAGCAACTGTGTCATAAAGTTTAAAAAGACTTGGGGTCCTACTGGAGATGGACAAATACGCTTAGAAGATCAGATATAAGGCTATAAGCATGGACTGCAGGGATGCCTATTATCAAATGTGCCATGCTGCATTCACTATGGAAAAGGAAGCTATGTCACTCAACAGAGACCAGGCTCAATTTAACACTGGGCTTCCAGGCCAGAAACACCAGATTCAAAAGGGAAATGGAAACAGAAGTGTTCAAAACATGGGAAGGATATCAAGAGAAAGAAAGAAGATTTGGGTGTGATCTAGTAGACACTGAAGATGCTACCACTGTAAACCTCCCCATGTCTCTGTACCCAGTTGGGCCCTATGCCCATTCTTGAGTTAATCTCTGGCAAGCATGAGGGGATTACTCTTAGGCCAATCAGAATTGCCCCTGAAGCTTCAGATGTGGTCAGCTGGACAGAGGAGATGTGGGTCCCTTTTTGGGAGAAGGAGGAAGATGTTATGTAGAAAGTCAACCCTGTCCTTATTAAAAGCAGCTATGTCCTATGTCACGGTTAACCTCTTGATGGGAAATTTATCCCATCTGAATTTAAATTCACATATAGTAGCTGGAAAACTGATGTGTTCTAATAGGCACCCTGGCATGGCGAAAACCAAAATGATGTTCTCCATTTTTTGTTCCCTGTGCGTTATTCCCCTTCTCCCAGATAACACTAAGTCTGCTGCAATCTCTAACAGGCAACAGCAACGAGGGTCCATACACTGGGTTCTAGGAATATCATTTTGTTTGCAAAATGCTGTTACTGCAGGAGTCACATTTGTGTTTACATTTATGGGACACAAGATATTCGGGTGGATTACTTCAATCTTGATGGTACTGAAGGTGCTACACCCATGGTAATGGAAGAAGGCTCAGAGTGCAGTGGCGGCTGAGGGAATCCAAACCCCAAGGCATTTGAGGGAGAATCTTCTGACAGAGACTGAAAAGATCAGGAAACTAGGGAGAAGAGTAATTGCACTTTACGGTTTTTGGAGTTTAATTTACACTAGGAAGAAGAATTCATTTTGGGCTTGACTTTCTGTGGTAATTTAATAATGGGGAGGGTTTCACATTATTCCACTTTCAACCATTCTTTGTTGTTTTATTTGGACTTTTAAAAGTATCTTCTCTGTTGACCAGTTTTGGACAGTATTATTAGGCATAATTTCAGATGGGAAATAAACTAGGGAGTGAATTTTTTTTTTGATAGGTAAGAAGTGGATTTATTTAGAGAGAAACACACTCCACAGAGAGTGTGGGCCATCTCAGAAGGTGAGAAAAGCCGGGAGTGAATATTTAGCCTAGGGTACAGGACAGCCCTGAAGCTAAATTGATTAATGACCTGTTATGACCCATTACAGAAACTCTTTGGAGAACTAACTTAGCTGTGCATCTCATTGGTCCCAGGAAGTTACAGTGAGGAGCAGTGGTAGTAAATGAAGAAGCTGCTAATCTCTCCTAGTTGGACAATCCTGGCTGAACTGCGGTTCGATTATTAAGGCCCTTTGTTAAGGAGAGAATAAATAATGGGGTATGCGGGGTGTTGTGTAGCATCTCTCCTTGAATTTCTGCCAGAGCTCATGAAGGAGGAAACTTCCATCTAAGCTTCTGCCTCTATCTACCCTCTTATTAGATGTACCATATGGAAGAAGTGACTAGTCTGGTCAGAGACTCTGGGGATACTTCCCTAGAGGGAGGGATCGTGACACTGAAAGACACTTTCCTTTCGTATAGATCCTAATGTCTGCTATTTCATTTCCTACCCCAGGAGCAGCAGGCTGTTTGCATATACTTTCTCCATGTAGTAAGCAAATCAAGAGGCGGGGTGAGGGTAAAGGAGTGAGGGTGGACTACTCTGCTAAGGAAGCTTAATCTTCCTCCTTTTTCCTCTTGATTCCTAAGTTCGTGGGTCTGGCAGTCCAATCTCATCCTGGCACCTGGTCAGGTAGGTGGACTTAAGCTCAGCTATTAATACCTAAGAACCTGAGTCTTATTCTTATCCTTACTCTTACTCTTCTCTCTTCTGGTGCACTTGAGGAGGTCACAGGACTTAGATTTGGGATTGGAAAAGCAAGAGGCCTCACTTAGATCTCTTGGCCTCCACCCAGCCTTGACTCAAGCTTCACTTTAAGTTGTATACTTCCTGCTTACTAATAAAATGGTTCTGGGGTTCTCATTGGGACATAGGACAGGTGTGCATACTCCCTCAGGTAAGCCAGCCAGAAGAAGAGGTGGGGGTAGGATTTGAGTTTGGTATTCTACTCCAAATTTCTAACACAATTTTTGGGGACAGATGGTTATTTTCTACATTTTAAAGCCATGGACATGTCTTACAAGAGGTTGTCTAGCTCAGAAATTCCCAAAAGAAAAATGAAGAAAGAATAAGAACTTCAGAAAAGTTAGAACTGTTTTTGTGATATATAAACTAGAAAAAAAAAAAGAACTTGTAATATTCAGTATATTTTGAGTAAGACTTTGTGGCTGTAATTTACCTCTATGCTTGATGAGTAATATTGCTATTCAAGTTCCAGGTGATGTAAAAAATGTAAAATGAAAGACAATTCCAAATAAGTGGAAATATTGTTATATTCAATGCATGTAATAAATTCTTTATTTTAACCATAACGAGCTATACATTTTATATTAACAGAAAATGAATTTTTTTCTGCCCTCAGCTATTTAAAGAATATTAGCTTGAGGGGGTGCCAGCTTGCTCCTTTTCCCAGGTCTCCCACATGACTTGAGCCAGTCCTTTCTCAGTCTTTCCCTCTATCATGTGTCTAGTGTTGCTTAGTTTGTGCCACCTACTGCCCAGCTCTCAAATTCCATGGCTCTTTCTGAAAAAGATAAGCTATTGTAAGGAATGATGAGGGTGGAGAGGTGGACAAGGGTAAAAACTGCAGAGATAAGTAGACCCACTACATACCTATGAGAATGGCCAAATTGCAGAACACTGTCAGCACCAAATGCTGGTGAGGATGTGGAGCAAAAGGAATTCTTATTCATTGCTGGTGGGAATGCAAAATGGTACAGCTTCTTTGAAAGACAGTTTCGCAGTTTTTTACAAAACTAACTATACTCTTACCATATATATGATCCAGCAATGACACTCCTTGGTATTTACCCAAGGGAATTGAAAACTTATGTCCACACAAAAACCTGCACACAGATGTTTATAGCAGCTTTACCCATAATTGACAAAACTTGGAAGCAATCAAGATATCCTTCAGTAGGTGAATACATAAATATGTGGTATATCCAGGTAATGGAATATTATTCAGCACTAAAAAGAAATGATCTATCAAGCTGTGAAAAGACATAGAGGAACTTTAAATGTACATTAGTAAGTGAGAGAAGCCAATATGGGGACTTCCCTGGCGGTCCAGTGGTTAAGACTCTGTGCTTCCAATGCAGGGGGCATGGGTTTGATCCCTCGTCAGAGAACTAAGATCCCACATGCTGCGCGGTGCAGCCAAAAAGAAAAAAAAAAAAGGAAAAAAAAAAAAAGAAGCCAATATGAAAAGACTACACACTGTGTGATTCCAACTTTATGACATTCTGAAAAAGTTAAAACTATGGAGATGGTAAGAAGATTAATGGTTGCCAGGAGTTAGGGTGGAGGGAGGGATGAATGGGCGGAGCACATATGATTTTTAAGACAGTGAAACTACTCTGTATGATACTATGATGGTGGATTCATGTCATTATATATTTGTCCAAACATATAGAATGTGCAATACCAAGAGTGAACCCTAATGTAAACTATGGACTTTGGGTGATAATGATGTGTCAATGTAGGTTCATCACTTGTAACAAATGTATCACTCTGATGGGGAATGTTAATAATGGGGGAGGCTATGCACGTGTGGAGACAGGGGGTAATGGGAAATATCTATACTTTTTGTTCAAATTTGCTGTGAATCCAAAACTGCTCTAAAGAAGTAAAGTATTAGAAAAAAATGCAAAAAGCAAACTTTTTTTCTAAAGGAGAGAAAAAAATTCAGTTTTCTGTTATATTTTCCAAAAAAGCTATATTGCTAAACAGATTATCCACACATATGATGGACATTCACTCTCCAAATGCTGCTCTAGAGAGAAAAGGGTGATAAGCCTCATACATGTGTCAACAATGTCAAATGACATTGGCTCTATGGGGCTCCTGCCACTGTCATTTCTATTTAGTGAATCATTAAGGTCAGCACTTAGATTTATTTATAAAATAACTGTTGAGAAAATGTTAGTGTTTTTGTTTACTACACAGCTGGAGAAGGGGCCTTGGTGTGGAGGTCAAGGTTTGGGGATATGAGAACATTGGGGAGTCTTACCCAATCCATTCTCATAACTTCCCCTCCCCCATTTCAAGACAGCCTCTGACACTAGAAATTTACACTTACGGAAATTGAAAATTAGTGAACTGATCTTTTTGTATAAGTAAAACCCTCCAAGCTACTACTTACCTAGGATCACAAATGAAAGGAGTCAGACTTTTGAAAACAAACAGATCAACAGATTAAACATCCTCTAGAGTTCTAATAGCCCTAGTTAAAAACGCTTAGTTAAAAAGTAAACAAGAGATACTCATCAAAGGTGGATATCTTTTAGCACAGAAGCTTGTAATTTGGGGGTGTGGGGGGCTGGGGAACACTACTTGCAATCCATCTTGTCCTAACAAGAAGGTAATAGAGCTCTCCAGTCATTTCAGAACTCATTTAAAGGGCCAGGCTTCACCACAGGATATGTATTCTTTGTGACACAGATCATCTTTATTATGTGACTTATTTTAACGAATGTTTAATATAAAATTGAGGGTATTTTTGTTTTAAAATATAGTTCATTATATTCACTAAAGGTTAGAATCCTTTTGGGAAGTAGGCAGGGCAACGATTGCTCACCTACAAACCAGGTTAGGGCGAACAAATACAACCAGATATTCTTGAAGTCTCCACTGATAAGCCCCTTTTCAAACGCTACTTCTTGAACCTAAATGTTTTCCCCTATTCCCTTTGACTCCAACCTCTAGAGTCCTACCTTTGATAACTTGGATTCTGATCTCTTTTTGTTCCTTACCTTGTTTCCTGTTTGCTGGATCTGCTTCTCCCAAGGTCCTTCCTAATCTCTATGTTGTGGACCCTGGGCCGGAAATTTGACCAAGATTTCCTGTTTCCTTGCTTGATAATTTATTTTGGCACTGTAATGAAGTAGAAAAAAACATGAACTTTGCAGTCCAGCAGACATGGGTTTAAATCCTGACTATACCACTAACTGGTAGTCTGCTTTGGGTAATGCACCTCTCTGAGGATCAGTTTCCTTTTCGGTAAAATGAGGATATTAATGCCCACCTTAAACTATGGTTGTGATTGGAAGTAGATAGTTGCACAACATTATGTCACTGAATTGTGCAGTTAAAAATGGTTAAAATGTGATATTTCATGTTATGTATATTTTACCACAATTTTTAAAAAAGAAAAAAACATGGTTGTGAGTATTAGTCTCCGTGGAACCTCCATTACAATGCCTGGCACATAGTGGGCTCTCAACCAGTAACAGCTGTACAGCATAGAATATTTTACGTTGCACGTAACAAAAAAGCACAACTCAAACTGTTTTAAACAATAAAGGGATGTACTGATTCATGAAATTGAAAGTCCAGAGGTAAGGTAGGCTTTGGCTTAGTTTGTCATTCAGAACCGTTTCTCTAGGTCTTCAGTCACTACAGGCTCAGCTGTATCACTAAGGGCTCAGATTCTTTCCATCTTTCCATCTTTCTCTGTCTTCCTCAGTGACAACTTTATCCAAAAGCCAGCAACTCTCATGATCACAAGATGGCTGCAAACAGACCCCCAAAGTACATGTTCCCTCATCTACATCTAGAGAGAATGATTTCCATCAGTCCAGCAAGTATCCTGATATTCACTTGTTTAAATCTGAAAGATGTGCATGGGAAGATGGAATGTGATGGTTGCTTGAACTAACCAGGGAGTAGGCCAGCTTCTCTGGAAGCACATGGGCTGCATGGGGAGGGGTGGATTCCTCATATGAAGATCAAGGTACTGTGGAGGAAAAAAGGCAGGGGTAAGACACTGAGCAGGCAACCAACAAAAGTCCACTTTCGTAGCTATTATTATTATTATTGGCTTTCTTGGCCCATAGCCCTTGGCTCTTGGCTATTTCTTTAAAAATCATTACAAAAACAAAAACTAAGAGAGCTCTTATTTTGAGTAAGTGTATTCTTTATAGCAAAGGAAAATCAATACACATAAAACTAAGTTTAATTTAACTGGGTGTTAGGCATCTGGAACACTAGCAAACAAGCAGCAAAATGCACTGAATGAAAGGGTTTAACAGGAATGAACGTCAGGGATAGAAAGCAGGAGGGAGCTAAAAAGATGGTGACTTGCCAAAGTGTCAAACCCAGAAGGGTGAGGTTAATTATTGAAGCCAGGTTAGAAGCCATGGCCTGGGTCAGGACAAAGGGGACCAATTAACAAGGGGAGGGGGCATTACCCAAAGCAGAGTTGACAGAAGAAAAATCTGATGGAAACTTGATTCTGACTGCTCTGCCTACACCTTTGCGGCTTCTACCTGCCCATCTATGAGATTCTTCTTTCTCTTTTTGATCCAGTCCCCATCTAATGACTTGCCAATTTCTGCCAGTTTTATTTCTGTGCCTTCTGCCAAGAAGGTTCTTCCGTATTCCTTTGCTGCACTTCATCTGGCTAATTCCTGCTCTTTGGTCGAGACTTTACATTCTAGTACACCACTGCTGTCCTACCTCCCACCCCCAAGACACACACCACAGGCTGATTTAAATAATCCTGTTTGGTATCTAACAATACCCATAATCAATACCAAGTAGCCTACTGATTTGTTTCCTTGTCTGGTCTCAATCCCTGATTGCTGTCCCCCTATCACATGAAAGCTTCTGAAGAGCAGGAACTTTACCTTAGTTACCTTTGGTTCCATGACACCCAGAACAGTGCCTGACACATAGTAGGAGCTCAATGAACGAAGGAGGCAATTCCTTTGTTTACCATCTGACATCCTCTTACCCGGGGCTTAAGAAATAGAACAACACATAAAAACCAAAATGTTCTCTACCTCGAAAGGAGGTGGGAATGAGGAAGACAGATGTTAAAGATGTTTTGTAGCAGTTTGTCCCTCTTAGATTTTGGAAGTGCTGAAGACAGATTCAAAACTGCCAAGAAGGTCCAGAATGCCTCTTTTCTTTTTCTAGTCTCCATTTTCAAACACTGTTCCTATTCCCAAACTGTTAAAGAATATTTATTTTCCCTATTTAGTCACAGAGCATTCATGATTTTTATGTTGGTTTTTCCAGTTAGAGAATCAGGATGCGATTATTACATGAAAGTGACCATTATAATAGTTCAGACTTACAAACACTAGTTATTGGCATTTACAGAGTGAAGCAATCCACCTGGACTAAATACCAGGTGCTCAGTAAATGTACTGTAATACCTCATTCCTGGTTACAAAGAGCTCATATGACCTTTATGTAGGGAATTTGTTTTCTGTTTAATTTATTTTTTCATTCTGAAACAGAGATTCATCTATTATAAGAAAGGAGCCAATTACTGGGTAAACACAATAATACCTAATGACTATACCCGCTGGTATTTAGTCTCAAAACATTTTGCATTTCTTAGCACATAGAATTAACAATATTTTAATATTCCACTAAAATGAGATTAAATATAATTTTAAATGTTCCAGGAGATAGAATACTCAGCCCTGTTTCTCAAGAAGGCTAATTCAAAGGCCCTGCGGTGACTGGTGGTTAGGTTTTGATAATAAGCTAAGGGAAGGAAGTTACAGAAGTGAGGGCTCACCTTAATCACTTTCTGTAGTTTTCTGGTTTTTTATGATTATTTGGAAGCAGAGCCAGCCGCAGGCAAATTTCCTGATGTAATGTGTCTTTAAGGCCAACCCCTGCCTGACCCTTGATGACTGCTCTCAAGCCCCTTTCTCCCCACTCTTGGTGTCCTTCCTGTTAGGTCCTCATCCTCTCATGCTATGCCTTTATGACCGGAGCTGGGGCCACCATGCTGTTTCTACATAATGACCCACATGTACACCTTTCTCTGGCTCCTGTCACCCCGCACAGCATCCTATGATAATTGTAATAACTTTCTTAATTCTAAAGTGCTCTTTCAGAAAATCCTAGTTAAGTGTTTTCTCAATTCCAAGACATACTCCTCACCAGGCCCCCCACACACCCATTTCAATGTTTCTGAAATTTGAATTAATTTTACAGTCTTTTTTTCTTTTTCTCCTAAAAAAGTGCTTACTACATTTTTAGTCAATCTTAAATCAAAAGTGTCTTAGAATTGGAGAGATGTAGTATGAATGTACCTTACTGGAAAGAAGTTTTTTCAAGAGTCTGAAAATATTGCTACATGTGGAGATTTGAGCTATCACACTGTTAATTCAAACAGACAAAGGGCTTTGGGGTAGGAATATATGAATAGTTTAGACAAAACAAACTAATTGTTAGTTGGTTATATGGACTAACTCTCGACCAGATAGTTATCCCCTCACCTTTTTACATTTTCTAGTTTGGGGATTGGATGTAAAGGAAATAGGAAGCTAAATGTCTCCATCATATAAAAGATAGAGGATCTTAAACTTTCTTTCTACACAAGTTGTCCTAAAGCCTAATATTTGTATTGAACAAAAAACTAGGGTTATAAACAGAACTCTATACAGAATAAACTTGATATGGATGACCAGTTATCTCCAACCACCCCTAAGGTTTTCCCTGAAAAGATTGTAACTTGATCTTGTCTATTCTTGCTAAAGAGATGATGGCTGTTTTGGTCACTGGTCTGTGGAGAGGGGAAGATTGTCAATACAATCATGAATGCACGTGGTTCCTGCTTTGGGTAAAATGTTCTGAGATATTTGAGCTCCATTTGTGATGTCCAGCATAATTATACAATGTTTTTCTAAAATATATGGGGAAAGACAGTTACAAGTTGAATCAAAGCAGTATTCCAGTTATCCCCATCTAAACACTTAGTTGTTAAAATTAAGAATAAAATGGAAATTTTGAGAACATGCTTGTCCCTAACATTTCTAGTACCCAGGAGTACAAGTAGAGGGCTACATACAATAGGTCTAAATCATTAAAAATTATAAATCAAGCTAAAAATAAACAAATTAAATAATTTAATAAATGTGTTCTATCCACTTTCCTTGACAAAAAAAAATTTTAATGTATAAAGCAATGTTTTTTATATGACTGAAAGTTAAACAGCAAAAATGACTGGACTTAATATTGTGTATTTGCATTTTCTATTGATGGACTGGTGACGTTTGGATGAGGTATAAGATACAGATGTACATAGGGCTTCCCTGGTGGTGCAGTGGTTGAGAGTCCGCCTGCCGATGCAGGGGACACGGGTTCGTACCCCGGTCCGGGAAGATCCCACATGCCGCGGAGCGGCTGGGTCCGTGAGCTATGGCCGCTGGGCCTGCGCACCCGGAGCCTGTGCTCCACAACGGGAAAGGCCACAACAGTGAGAGGCCCGCGTACTGCAAAAAAAAAAAAAAAAACAAAGATGTACATAATTATAAATTATCATACACTTATTCTATACATTTTATTTTTTTCAGGAAAATCATTAATTATAATGTTATAATATATTTAATTTGTATTCTGTTGACAGTAATAGCAAAATAGACAACTTCTCTTGAATGAATGTATTTAGTTTCTTGTTTAAATTTTTATCATGGAAAAACCCAAATGTTTACAAATGCAAATATAAAGAATCCCATGTACCTATCATCCAGCTTCAGCAAGTATTAACTCTTGGTCACTGTTGGTTTATCTATACTCCCCAACTCTATCCAATTATATTGAAGCAAATCCTAGACATATCACTTTATTCATGAATGTATCAATGTGTATCTTTAGAAAAGAGGACATCTTAAAAATTAACTTTAAAACTATTTTCATGTGAAAAATAGTTCCTTAATAGTAGATGTTTTTAAAATTTGGTTCAGTAGAATTGGAGAAATTTTATTCTGCTGAGGCAGTAGCAACTGAAATTGTCAATAAACTTTCTAAATCAATATTTATATTTGGAAATGAACCATGAATTTTACATATTACGTTCAAACATTTCAATGCGGTTGCAATGACAATCATTATTACAGAAGATAATAGAAATTTTTTACTTTACCATATAAATCCTATCACATGATTTTTTTCACCAGCGTTTAAGCAATATCTATAGCCATAAAGTGCTAAGTTCCTCTTTCAAATTTTTAAATGTTGGGATATAATTAAAAAAACAAAAAGAAAAATATGTAGTTCAATTTGTTCAAATCTCTCTTCATAGGAGACTATACCTCACATAGAATGTTTAGGAAGTAGTATATATATGTGTGTATATACACACACATATAAATTTATATATATTTATACATGTGATTTTTATACAGATATATATTTGAATTTGAGTGTCTTCATAATCATGTAAACATTTTTATTTCCATGTTCTAATTTTCTTTTATTTTACTGGATTATCACTTTTGTTGTATGCGTCACATTTAGTATCTTTCTATTTAGGAAAATCATTTTCCCTAAAAATTTTTTAAGCATTTTAAATTATTTAAAAAGCGAAGTAGGCAAACTTAGATCTGTTTGTATCTTTTGTAAATGTTTGCTAACATCATTAATAGCAAACAACAGTCCATACCAAATAACTGTGGTTAGCACAAAATAAAAAATATTTTCCACCATAGACCATAATTCCTTATTTATCTGAGGATCTTCTGTTGTTTCACTTAGCTATCCTAGTACAGCTCACTCTCTTGTCTAAATTAAATCTAACTGCTCTAACAGTATTTAAATGGCATCTCCATTTTTAACTCAGAGTGGCTGTGAGGTCAAATTTGATGTGCTTAATCAGGATGATCCATTTTGGCTCAGATCCAGAAAATATTGTATATAATCTCTGAATCACTCCAAAGAATGTTGTTGCTATTGTCAGAGATGAGGCCATATCTTCTAGGAACATGTTGATAGATATTTAATAAAGTTGTATGCGTTTGTGTTTATGATATGCAGGGCCCTCTGAAGCAAGGGCTCCTCTTGCTTGAGTCTAATACTGGCACTGCAGACTAATAATAAATGTATGTATTAATACGTTATAATATGCATATGCTAGATTTTTTGAAGTGCTTTCACATTTATGATGTCTTTTGATCTGCACAATAACCTATGGACTAGATAAATCAATTAGAGATGAGAAACAGAAGTCTAGAGAGGTTAAGTGATTTATCTAAAATTACACAGCTAATTAGTGGTAGAGCTAAGAGTAGCACCTAGGTCTCCATGCACAGGTCTTTCTGTTGCACTATGTTATACCATGTTGCCTCCTTAATGTTTCTAAAACAAAGACATGGCAGTTGGACAAGTTACATTGCAACACTTTTCATTCCTTAAAACCCTTTGGATTTTGGAAGAGAAAACAAATATAGGACGATAAATGAAAAAAAGCCATGTGCTCTTTCATATCTGATAAGTCCATGTGGGATCAATATATATTTATTGACCAATGTTTCAGAAACTAGAGATTTATCTCCTTCCAGGCAAAGGTTCACTTGAGTAGTACAGACTAAATCTTTGGAAGGGTGAGGATCATATTCCTTAACCTACACATAAGGTACTAAGGACAGCTCTGAGAACATAAACTTTGGGAACATCTTCTAAGAGCCAGGGATTTTTGGAATGCTACTTCTTAATGCAATATACAGCACCTAGAGGTACAAAACATTAGTAGAAAAATGAATGTAATCCTCTTTTAATCATGCAAGCCAGATTTCCTGCTGATTTTCCTCTACAGTTTGCTTAGGACCGCCTTGGTGCCTCTGCCCTCTGCTCATATAGACCCAAGACTTCAAGTGCTTGATGAAATACTTTTTTTAAAAAAAATTATTTATTTATTTATTTAATTTTGGCTGCTTTGGGTCTTCATTGCTGTGTGTGGGCTTTCTCTAGTTGTGGCAGGCGGAGGCTATTCTTTGTGGCGGTGCATGGGCTTCTCATTGTGGCGGCTTCTCTTGTTGTGGAGCACAGGCTCTAGGCACGTGGGCTTCAGTAGTTGCAGCACGTGGGCTCAGTAGTTGTGGCTCGCAGACACTAGAGCACAGGCTCAGTAGTTGTGGCGCACTGGCTTAGTTGTTCCGTAGCATGTGGGATCTTCCCGGACCAGGGCTCAAACCTGTGTTCCCTGCATTGGCAGGCGAATTCTTAACCACTGTGCCACCAGGGAAGTCCTTGAAATCCTTTTTTTCTCTCCAATTCTTAGCACTTTTGAATTTAGGATGCATCTTACGGTCAATAGCATCTTTGATGAAATAGAACATAGCGAGCTGTTAATGATGGTTACCTCTGGTGAGTTCTGTATTGCTTGCACTCTCTACAATAAGAATGCATAATTTTTATAATGAAAACAAATTTAAAAAAATTTTAGACCCCAAATCCTATGTGGCTTATACACCCTATCTCTAATACTTGAAGAATACCAAGGATGTAATAACAGTAATTACATTTCTAAGGTTTTATATTCATAATGGATTTTGTAAGCCCTTACATGTGAGCAGTAGGCTTGATACTTCTGAGATATTCCTCACAGCAGTCAACTGTGAATTATCCACGATGGAAACACTCCTTAGAGCTCCCTGGTACTCACCATATTGTATTGTAATTGTCTGTTTCTTGGTCATTTTTTCCACCCGGGTGAGAGCTCCTTGAAGGCAAGAACAGTGTCCATTCATTTTTGTGTCTCCAGCACCTAACACAGAGCCGAGACTATCAAGTTAGTAAAACAACTGATTGAATGAAAGACCTGTATGTACTCAATATTTTTTTGAATGTTATTTCCACCTACACAATTTAACAGTTTACCTCTGGAGATGGTAATGATTCTCTGCTAGGATATGGCTTGTTCTTTTTTCCTTTGTGGCTGGTGAATGCAAGGCACAAGCAGGAAGTGTTGTTTTTTAAAAGTGCCTCTGTATTCTCTCCTCAGGCATATACAGCTTTAGCTTTCTGTTATCAAATTTGTTAATCTACCTAATTCTTGTGTAAGCAGGTAAAGAAAATTACTTTCCAACTTGCTACTAAATTAAATATCTTACTGAGACAGGTTGTGAGTAGGGGAAGTTTAAAATATTTTTCTTATTACTTAAATCAGAAGAAAAAAATTTACCAATGAAAATTTCTCATCTGGTCTCTAAATTATGGTATCATGTTTATATAGAGGAAGTCTATTTGGGAGAGTGTTCTCAGTTCCTAAAGCTCAGTAATGAAGGACTGAGCTTTTTTTTTTTTTTTATAAAATTTGGTACATGAATAAAAATAAAAATATTTGGCAACTCATGCAATGGGAGAAAACATACAAATCATATCTTTGACAAGGGATTTACTTCCAGAATATATAAAGAACACATACAGCTCAATACTATCAAAAACCCAGACAACCCAATTTAAAAATGGGCAAAGGACTTGAATAGACATTTTTCTAAAGAGGATAAAACAGATGGCCAATAGGCACATAAAAAACGTTCAATATCACTAATAGCAGGAAAATACAAATCAGAACCACAATGAGATACCACTTCACAACCATTAGAATGGTTCTTATATACGTATAGTATATAAGAAAATAACAAGTGTTGGTGAGGATGTAAGAGAAATTAGAACGTTTTTGCACTGTTGGTAGGAATGTAAAATGGTGCAGCCTCTGTGGAAAAAGTATGGAAATCCCTCAAAAAATTAAACATGGAATTACCATATGATCCAGCATTTCCACTACTTGGTGTATAACCAGAAGAATTGAAAGGGGGGGACTTGAACAGATATTTGTACACCAATGTTCATAGCAGCATTATTTACAATAGCCAAAAGGGGGAAACAACCCAAATGTCCACTAACAGATGAATGGATAAACAAAATATGGTTTATATATACAATGAAATATTATTCAGTCTTAAAAAGGAAGGAGATTCCAGTACATGCTACAACATAGATGAACCTTGAAAATGTCATGCTAAGTAAAATAAGCCAGACACAAAAGGACAAATATTGTGTGATTCACTTGTATCACTATTTAGAGTTGACAAATTCATAGAGACAGAAAATAGACTGGTGGTTGCCAGAGGTGGAGACGAGGGAGTTATGGGGAGTTATTGTTTAATGGGTAGAGTTTAAATTTGGGGAAGATGAAAAAATTCTGGAGGATTATGTTGATGGTTGCACAACATTGTGAATGTACTTAATGCCACTGAACTGTATACCTAAATTGGTTGAAATGGTAAATTATTATATATTTTTATACATAATATATAATTATATATATAACAACACACACAAAAACTTGACATTTACTTAGCATTTTTTTTAAAAGCACTTTCACTTGCAGTAACCTCACAACAACCTTGAGAGATAGGCAGGGCAGTTATTATTCTCATTTTACAGATAAGGAAATAAACCTTATTTGGTTTAAGTAAATAGCTAAGAGACACAAAACTAATAGGTGTCAGAGTCAGAATTAGGACCCGGAACCCCAGGCCCTTGCTCTTTCTTCTATACCAAACTGCCTTTCACAGAAGTGTTCTTGAACCCTGATAATTGACACTGACATTGAATTCACTGGCAAAGGCCCAACTTTCACTTGGAATGCACATATAAAGCCTGATTCCAAAGAACAGTCTTGAAAGGGCTTTCTGGAGAATGTGGGCAAAACAACAGGCACAGAAATCATTAACAACATGTACCTTTCCCCCATCACAACAATAATATTGTGAAGGGAAAGACAGAAATATGAGAACGGAAGCAACAGTCAGGAAATGCTCAATTGTTAATTTATTATCACAGCTCTGGTTCCTTTCTAAACAATTCTTTTTTTTTTTTCTTTTTTTTTTTGCAGTACGCGGGCCTCTCACTGTTGGGGCCTCTCCTGTTGCGGAGCACAGGCTCCGGACGCACAGGCTCAGCGGCCATGGCTCACGGGCCCAGCTGCTCCGCGGAATGTGGGATCTTCCCGGACCAGGGCACGAACCAGTGTCCCCTGCATCGGCAGGCGGACTCTCAACCACTGCGCCACCAGGGAAGCCCTAAACAATTCTTAAGGGGCAATGCCTATTCGACTGGGATTTTTATTTTGTCAAATATTCTTTAAAGTTCATTTGTAGGCTGTAAGATAATTATTGAGAATGTTTTTAGTGTGGTTAAAAGGAGTTTTATAGTTGCCACGTAATATAATTTGACCTGTATCTGATAGCCTCTTTGAAAAATAGTAATGATTTAAAAAAATACAGACGTGAAGAATAACAGACTTTTATTATACAACTGTGTGTTTGCATTGTTAATTCAGTCCCATTCAATCTTTCCAGTAAATTAATTACGGCTAAGAATCAGAAGGGACCGCAAAGCAAAAACTGCAGAGGAGTCACAGCCAGCTGTTCTTTAAAAATGGAATGCTGACTTTTATTTTTAAGTATTCAACAAACAGTCCTGAAGCACATCCTCAAGAATCTTAATCATAGGGACTTCCCTGGTGGTGCAGTGGTTAAGAATCCACCTGCCAATGCAGGGGACAAGGGTTCAAGCCCTGGTCTGGGTAGACCCATATGCCACAGAGCAACTAAGCCCATGCGCCACAACTACTGAGCCTGCACTTCAGAGCCTGCGAGCCACAACTGCTGAGCCCATGTGCCACAACTACTGAACCCCAGGCACCTAGAGCCCGTGCTCCACAAGAAGAGAAGCCACCGCAATGAGAAGCCAGTGCACCGCAATGAAGAGTAGCCCCCACTCGCTGCAACTAGAGAAAGCCCGCGCACAGCAATGAAGACCCAACTACAGCCAAAAAATAAATAAATAAAAATAAATAAATTAAAACAAAACCAAACAATGTGAATGTTCTTAATGTCACTGAACTGTACACTTAAAAATTATTTAAAGAAAAAAAGAACCTTAATCATATATTGTTGGTGGACTATGAAGTTTTGTTTTGTGTACTGGAGAAGAAAAATGTCTCATAATATTAATATATTCTAGTGTTTTCAGGTTGTTTTTATGGCAGGCTGAGAGCTGAAATTTTGTGGTGGCAAAAAAGTTTGGAAATTTAAAACATAATAATAATTATAGAAGGACACCCCCCCAAAATTCAAAACTTTAATAGTGATTTCCAAGGAATATAGGGGTGATTCTCCACTCCCATGTGACCATACTACTCCTTTTCAGTATTTTCCATATTGTCTACTATGAACATGTCTTATATCTATAGTGGAGTAAAATAAAATTTATTTTAAAATAATGGTAATCTTGCAGGCCAGGTCACTGGGCAGTTGTCTTTTTGATTAAAATTAACTGAAAGGAATCAAAAGTTAAACAATGTGTTCCCTGGCTTTCAAAGGGAAAAATATAATATTAGAAGAGAAGAGTGAGGCCCAATAGAGTTAAGGGCTTGGGTTTAAGTTCACCCACCTGGCCAGGAACAGAACAAGTAAACCTGACCTGCCCTCCTAGTAGGGAGGTGGCTTAGTGGAGAGGATTGGTAGTTCTACACAGCCTACATTCTGCCTGGTGATTCTGATATACTGGTACACCATATCTATCTATGGTTTGATAAGCTTGCTTGTAATTAAAGAAACTCCTATATCACAGAAATACAGTTCATTGACTCTGAAGCATCTTTTGCATTAATGATTTAAGGTCTTAATTCATGGACTACAAATGAATCATGGCTGCAACCACAATGAGTTTCCACACGCATTTTGTAAAATTAAAGTATCATTACATCTTATCATCCATGTGTGTGTTTACACAGTACCTATCACCAAGGATGTCTTAATGGTACATTTGGGACCCCTCCACTCATCTCCAATCGCATTTCAGTTATGGCCTCATTTAGCCTCTTCCTTCTCTTGGTTTAGTTATTGCTAAATCCTGTGATTGTAGGTCTTAGTTTTGACTGTAACTCTCACTTCCTTAATGTTGGCTGCTAGTTCCCTTTACATGACACATCAGATCAATAACGATATCTACCATTTATTGAGTTCATACCATGTACCAGTCACTTTATACCTAATATTTCTCATCCATGACGTAAATTCTGACTACTTCTGCAATTTCATTGTCAACTGTTCCCTGATTGCACCCTATATTGTAACTCAGAAGTCGATAAACTATAGTCCGAGGACTAAATCTGGCCTGCTACCTGTTTTTGTATGGCCTATGAGCTAAGAATGTTATTTAAGTATTTAAATGGGTGAAAAGAATCAAGAGATGAGTAATACTTTGTGAGCATGAAAATTATGTCAATTCAACTTCTAGTGTCCATAAATAAGTTTTCATTTGAACCCAGCCACTCTCATTCATTTAGGTGTTGTCTATGGCTGCTTTTGTGCTATGATGGCAGAGTTGAGTAGTTGTGACAGAGACCATATGACCCACAAAATATTTATCTAACTATATGACTAAATGTTTAAAATATTTATCTGGCTCTTTAAAGAAAAGTTTTTCAACTCCTGTCTAACGTAACCAAACTACTTTCTGTCCTTACCTTCTTGTCCTCATGTATGTTTTCCCCTCCGTCTGGAATGTTTTCTTTTATTTCTTTATTCCTCTTTAGTCCCTTTTATATCCTCATTCTCTCTGGGTGATTTTATCCAAACTCATGGTGTTAAATTCGATCTATATGTTGACAGTACCCAAATTTAAGTCTCCATACCCAACCTCTGTCCTGAACTCCAGACCCAAATATACAACTGTTTGATATCTCTAGTTAGATAGCATAAACGCTCAAACCACACATGTTCAAAGTTGAATTCTAGATCTATTCCCCTAAACCAACTCCTTCTAGTATGCCCCATTTCAGTTGATGGCAACTCCACCTCTGGAGTTGGTCAGGCCAAAAACTTTGGTGCTTTTCTGATTTCTTTGTTTGTCTCACATTTCACCTCCAATCTATCAACAAGTCATGTTGGCTCTACCTTCAAAATATATCCAGAATTTGACTATTTCTCACCTCCCCCCTTGCCACCATGCTGGTCCAAACTACCATCTTTCATCTGGACTACTGCAATGACCTCCAATTGATCTTGTCTGCTCTTGCCCCTGTGATCATTATCATGCAGTGTCACCTTCTCAGTTCCTTGTTCAGAACCTTCCAATCACTTCCTGTTCAAAGTCGGCCCTCTTTCTCACCGGTTGTCTCTCAAGTCTCATTTCCCACTACTCTTCCTCTCGCTCACTCTACTCTAGAGACACTGGCCTTGCTCTTCCTCAAACGATCCAGAGACTTGGCTACTTCAGGGCCTTTGTGCTTACTGTTCCCTCTGCCTTATCATCCCATGGTATCCCTAGGGCTTGTTCTTACACTGTTTTTAGATAGGAAGAGTTGCCTTCTCAGTGAGACCTTCCATGGCGTTCTCATCTACAATTTCAAATTTGCACTTGTAGTTTTTCTTCCTTAGCACTTTTCACTAGTTAGATAAAGAAGTCATGTATTTACTTGTCTTCGTTATTGTCTACACAAGAATGTAAGTTCATGAGGGTAGGGATTTTCATCTGTTTTGTTCAGTATTGTATTCCTAGTACCTAGAACAATGCCTGACACATAGAGAGTGCAGTAAGTATCTGTGGCATGAGTGCATGAATGAAAACTTCCAGCTCAAGGGCCGCTTCCATGAAATCTTACCTGCAGCACCCATCTTGAGTGCTCTGGGTCCTCCTTCCCATTGGCCAGTGAGGATCTATGATTTACTTACTTATAGTGTAGAACAATTGGTTGACACATCTGTTTCCCCTACTAAACTGAGCTTGATTCATTTTTGTATCCCAGGACCTAGCACAGCTCCTGGCACATAACAAATACTCATTAATGTTTCCTAACTGAAAGAATAATTGTTCAACATTTAAAAATATTCCTTACTTTTCAAGAAGATACTTTTCAGAGATCTGTTTAAATAGTGAATGGTACTTAAATTGGAATTTGATTTAAAAAAACAACAACGAAGAATTATTCAGGATCATGCTTGCTTTAGATTCTAAAACCACTGGAGGCAAAGCTGGGGGTTTCTTGAGGATCCAGAACCATATACCACATAACACAGGGCATGACACCAGAGGCCTCCTGGTCAGGAATCAAGGTGCAGTGCCTTGCCTGGTGAAGTCCTGGCTACACAGCCTACTTAGGCTATTAAGACTATTGGTGGGCTTCCCTGGTGGTGCATTGGTTAAGAATCTGCCTGCCAATGCAGGGGACATGGGTTCAAGCCCTGGTCCGGGAAGATCCAACATTCCGTGGAGCAACAAACCTGTGCACTACAACTACTGAGCCTGCGCTCTAGAGCCCACAAGTCACAACTACTGAGCCTGCGTGCTGCAACTACTGAAGCCCGCACGCCTAGAGCCTGTGCTCTGCAACAAGAGAAGCCACCTCAATGAGAAGCCTGTGTACTACAACGAAGAGTAGCCCCCGCTCGCCACAACTAAAGAAAGCCCACTCACAGCAATGAAGACCCAGCACAGCCAAAAATAAATAAAATAAAATAAATTTAGAAAAAGAAAATGCATGGTATTAAAAGAAAAAAAGACTATTGGTGTGTGGAGAAAATCCTTACTCTTATTTGTTTGTTTTCAATCAAGACCTGTAAGACCTGCTAATTGGTGAAGTGGAAAGGATTAACGATCTTTAATCACTGTTAGAATAAAAAATGCCCTATCGCTTTCCTGTCTCTAAATAACCTTTTTCCATCTGTGTCCAGTAAACAGTCACAAGTCAGCTAAGTAAAAATCTTTCAGTTGTTCTTTAAAAACAGGTATTTACCGGGAGATCATTGACTCCAGTCTGGCTCCTGCAGTCAGAGAACATCCATGGGGGTGGGGGGGGGAGGGGGGAACGCCACCGCAGCAATGGATTTGGAGGCAGGTAGTGGGAGGAGAGAAGCCAGCAAAGAAAGCCTTATCTCAGGCACTTTGGTATTCTAGTCCGTGGTCACTAGTAAAATTAGATTTGGATTAAACATTGTATTTTATCATTTTGCATTCTCTTCCTAGAGGTTAAGTGTACATTTCTTTATTTGAGTCTCATACATGCATGTAAAGTAGTGAAGGCATTATCTCCCATTTAGGGTTTAAAGATGGAGAAAATGAGGGCAAGAAGTAAAGTGACTTGCCTAGTCAGTGACTGATCAGGACAGGATCTCAGATAGGTGTTCAATGCTCTTCCTCCTGGCCCTTTCTTCTAAACTATCTCTTGCTTCAAGATTTTTTTTTTTAATTGCATGCCTGTAGGAACAGAACTAGAAGTGTTTTAGGTTGGCAGTGACATGGAGTGTCTGCTTTGTGCTCAGCACTGAGGTAGATACAAAGAAATAAAAAACAACATTCTGTCCTCAAGCTATTTATAGCTACCTGGGGGAAAGAAAATGTAATAAACAAACAACAAAAAACCCTAATATTGTAAAGTGAAAAACATCAGGTTACAAAAGCATGTATGCTAAACATACTTATAGACTTTTATTCATTTTCAATCATTCCATTTTGCCTAATATATTTATAAGATCTAGAGTGGGAACACTGCTCTACTCAGAGGCATGTGGCTTCTTTACTTTTCTTAACAAATCTAATCTCACATACTCCCACCCTTCCAATTAAAGCTATCTCAGCCTCCTCCAGATTAAATAGTCTCTTGTGGTTTAGCAGTCTATTTTGATGTAAAATGCTCTCTATCAGGTAAATATTCATTAATTCAAAGTTCAATTCCCTAACAAGGCTGGTTGGTTCTCTCCTACCCTCCGCCTGGCCAAAGATGGCATTTATGCATGTGGATACTCACCCATCCTTATGGCATTGGGTGGGGTTTGGTTTCCACTGCAGGACAGCTGGTCTGGTCGTTGTACACTAGCTGCTCCTCAACTAATGTCCTGCTTATTTTTGGAATCCCCCGGGGGGAGGTCCCTTCCGCATCACAGTGGAGCCAAGATCAGTTTGAGTTTGCCATTCTGCAGCTAGTCACTGTTGTTCTGCTATTGCTTACCCCCTGACCAATACTAGTGTGGGATATCCCTGAGCTGCAATCTCCTCCTAGGCTTTTTTGCTGGGGGCAGGGCAAAGGCTCCCTTGCCTTTCACTTACCACTCAATCTGTCCAACATGCTTTCCCCTCAAGGGATTCAGTCCAGAAAGTAGCAGTCAGAATACACCTGTCTCACTGCCTACTTCCCCTAGTTTCTTCTTTTTTCCTCTGTAATCCTCTGAGCTAAAGTTCCCCTCTCACTCCCCTCCCCCTGCCCCCATAGGTACACTTCCCTCATTCTGAGATTTCTCTATTCCTGGCTTTTAGTAAAACTCTATGATTTAGTTGATTGGCTCTGTCTCTTCTTGTGTTAATGAGAAATAAAATCATTTAAAAAATCTTTTTCTCTGTTGTCAAAGTTCAGCTTTCAAAACTCTTAATGTTGGGGCTTCCCTGGTGGTGCAGTGGTTAAGAATCCGCCTGCCAGTGCAGCGGACACGGGCTCCAGCCCTGGTCCGGGAAGATCCTACACGCCACGGAGCAGCTAAGCCCGTGCGCCTCAACTACTGAGCCTGCACTCTAGAACCCGCGAGCCACAACTACTGAGCCCGCGAGCCACAGCTACTGAAGCCCACATGCCACAACTACTGAAGCCCGTGCACCTAAAGCCTGTGCTCGGCAACAAGAGAAGGCACCGCAGTGAGAAGCCTGCGCACCGCAACAAAGAGTAGCCTCCCCTTGCAACTAGAGAAAGCCTGCGCGCAGCAACGAAGACCCAACGCAGCCAAAAATGAAAATAAATAAAATAAATAAATTTAAAAACCCCACAAAACTCTTCATGTCTGATCAGAAATCTCATTTTACAGATAAAAAAACTGAACATTGACTCTTTTTCCACTTTTTGCATTCCTGCTGTAAGAATCCTAATGATTTAGAGAAAAGGATGCTTCGCACAGAATGAGGGGTGGTGACATACAAGGAAGTGCAAAAGAGAAAAACACGTTGATATACTTCTAAAATCTTGTTACATATGCATGGAAAAATATACACCAAAATGTTAATAGTGACACACTTTGGGTGGTGGTTTTACAAGTTATCTTATTCTTTATGTCCTCTCGTATTTTCAGAATTTTAAATAGTGCATATGTATTGTTTTTGTAAACAGAAAAGCCAATAAAAAGATTTCCATTGGGATGGGGGAGAGGTTAAACATCATAGAACTATACATATAATAAATATCTCAAGACTATGCCCCCAAATTAATTGTCAAATAAGTGATTTAGTCATAATTGTGATGATTTTTTTTTTTTTTTTTTTTGCAGTTCGCGGGCCTCTCACTGCCATGGCCTCTCCCGTTGCGGAGCACAGGCGCTTCGGACACGCAGGCTCAGTGGCCATGGCTCACGGGCCCAGCCGCTACGTGGCATGTGGGATCCTCCCGGACCGGGGCATGAACCCGTGTCCCCTGCATTGGCAGGCAGACTCTCAACCACTGCGCCACCAGGGAAGCCCGTGATGAATATTTACTGAGTCACATCTTTTCTTTTTTCTTCTTTTTTAAATTGGGATATAATTTATATACCATAAAATCCACTCTTTTAACATGTGCAACTTAGTGGTTTTAGTATATTCACAAAGTTGTGCAACCATCACAACTATCTTATTCCAAAATTATTTTTATCACCCCTGAAAGAACCTCCATACCCATTAGCAGTCACTCCCCATTCCCCCTTCCCTCAGCCCCTGGAAACCACTGATCTATTTTCTGTTTCTGTGGATTTGCCTATTCTCAACATTTCATGTAAATAGAACCATACAAAATGTGGCCTTCTGTGTTTGGTTTCTTTCACTTAGCATAATGTTTTCAATGTTCACCCATGTTGAGTCATATTTTTCTTGGTCTCCTTTTTTGAAAAAATTTTCCCTCAGTGTTGCAATGATACTAATACTGGTCCCTCAACTCTTGCTGTACAGTCCATACAATGCAAAAAAGTCAGACTACCTTTTGTTACAAAGTTGCATTACCTACTTTATGGATAGACTCAGTAGTGTAGAAAAATTGATCACAGTTAACCACCAAAAAATTATATTTGACTTTGGAATACATTTTAATATAGGAGTGGAATGGGGGTTGGGGAGGGGGAAGCAGGGATAGGGTTAGGCTCACTTTTCCTTGGAATCTAAGGTAATATTATTTAAAGCTTATAGAAAAAGTAGCCCAGGGCCTTCCCTGGTGGCTCAGTGGTTAAGAATCTGCCTGCCAATGCAGGGGATGGGGGTTCAAGCCCTTGTCCAGGAAGATCCCACATGCCGTGGAGCAACTAAGCCCGCGAGCCACAACTACTGAGCCTGCGAGCCACAACTACTGAAGCCCATGTGCCTAGAGCCCGTGCTCCGCAACAAGAGAAGCTACCACAATGAGAAGCCTGCGCATGGCGACGAAGAGTAGCCCCCTCTTGCCACAACTAAAGAAAGCCCACATGCAGCAACGAAGACCCAACACAGCCATAAATAAATAAATAAATAAATAAATTTATTAATTAAAAAAAAAGAAATAGTAGCCCAAGTATATGTTAATGATTGCAAACAGATTTGACTCTATGTTTTATTGTGAATAATAAACTTTCTCAAGTGGACATTAACAATATTGGATAAAGAAAGTGTGTGTGTATTCCCTCGAGCTTTCTCATTTTATCATATTTGTTAGTACTCCTGAGTACTGGTCATGCCTTCAAGTTGGAATGAAGGCCAAGACTGAGAACCCAATCCTGAAGTTTCCTATAATTGTACAGGATCAAAACAAGGGACACTCTAAGTCAGTAGACTTTAATCTTTTGGGACTCACAGATTTAGTCCTTTGAATCTCTGGTAAAAGGTAGACTCTTTTCTTTTTTTTTTCTTTTTGAATTTTCTTTTATTTATTTTTTATACAGCAGGTTATTAGTTATCTATTTTATACATATTAGTGTATATATGTCAATCCCCATCTCCCAATTCATCCCACCACCACCTCCACCCCCCCACCACTTTCCCCCCTTGGTGTCCATACGTTTGTTTCTCTACAACTGTGTCTCTATTTCTGCCCTGCAAACTGGTTCATCTGTACCATTTTTCTAGGTTCCACATATATTCGTTAATATACGATATTTGTTTTTCTCTTTCTGACTTACTTCACTCTGTATGACAGTCTCTAGATCCATCCATGTCTCAACAAATGACCCAATTTCATTCCTTTTTATGGCTGAGTAATATTCCATTGTATATATGTACCACATCTTCTTTATCCACTCGTCTGTCAATGGGCATTTAGGTTGCTTCCATGTCCCAGCTATTGAAAATAGTGCTGCAGTGAACACTGGAGTGCCTGTGTCTTTTTGAATTATGGTTTTCTCTGGGTATATGCCCAGTAGTGGGATTGCTGGGTTGTATGGTAATTCTATTTTTAGTTTTTGAAGGAACCTCCATGCTGTTCTCCATAGAGGCTGTATCAATTTACATTCCCACCAACAGGTTCCCTTTTCTCCACACCCTCTCCAGCCTTTGTTGTTTGTAGATTTTCTGATGATGCCCATTCTAATTGGTGTGAGGTGATACCTCATTGTAGTTTTGATTTGCATTTCTCTAATAATTAGTGATGTTAAGCAGCTTTTCATGTGCTTCTTGGCCATCTGTATGTCTTCTTTGGAGAAATGGGGTAGACCCTTTTCTGAAAACTGTTACTTATAATTTCGAAGGGTGTGTGAGTCCCATGAACCATCCAAGGTATTCAGTGTCTTGGTCAGCTCAGGATACTATCACAAAATACCTCAGACTGGGTGGCTTAAACAACAAATATTTATTTCTCATTGTTCTGGAGGCTGGAAAGTCCAAGGTCAAGGTGGGGCAGATTTGGTGTCTGATAAAGGCCTTCTTCCTATTTTGCAGATGGCTACCATCTTTCTGTGTCTGCATATTGGGAGGAGAAAGCTCTCTTGTGTCTCTTCTTCTAAGGTCACTAATCCAATCATGAGGGCTCCACTACCATGACCTAATCTAATTCTAATTACTGTACCTCCCAGTCTCCATCTCCAAATACCATCCCACTAGGGATTAGAGCTGCAACATATGAGTTTGGAAGGACACAAACATGTAGTCCATACTACAGAGATAGTCCCCAGATTGAGAATATATGCTCTAGGAAAATTCCCCTCTTTATTACCCACTAGGGTTTCAGCCCCAGGTCCAAATCTTTTTTATTTTTATTTTATTTATTTTTGGTTGCATTGGGTCTTTGTTGCTGCGCATGAACTTTCTCTAGCTGTGTCGAGCAGGGGCTACTCTTCGTTGCGGTGTGTGGGCTTCTTATTGCGGTTGCTTCTCTTGTTGTGGAGCATGAGCTCTAGGTGCGCAGGCTTCAGTATTTGTGGCACACGGGCTCAGTAGTTATGGCTCGCAGACTCTAGAGCACAGGCTCAGTAGTTGTGGCGCATGGGCTTAGTTGCTCCGTGGCGTGTGGGATGTTCCTGGGCCAGGGCTCAAACCCATGTCCGCTTCATTGGCAGGTGGATTCTTAACCACTGCGCCACCAGGGAAGTCTCCCAGGTCCCAATCTTATCTCCTGTTCTGATGAACTGGGTGGGACAGAATCGCTGTTGAAGACCTCTTGGCCCTATAGAGAAGTCTATATGTCTCCTCCTGAATCCTATTCCAGAAGCAGGAAGCACCCCTAGGTGCCTGTTTGATATACAGCATGCAGATGAGGTAAAGAGGAAGAAATGAGTGAATAACACAGAGGATAAGAATTTTGACATCACCTACTTATACGGTCCCCACATTATGTTCTGCGTGTATCCTTGATTTCATCCCTGTTCCTCATCAGAGCTTCTGTCCCTTGGGAATGGAAGTAAGGTGGGAAAAAGCATTAGCTCCTTAGCATTGGTTGGAGAAAGGCTCTTGATAATTCGTGGATGCCTCCAACCAGATTCATGAATAAATTGAGGGCAGATTCAGGGTCAGCAAGAAGGAAGTGACTCTGGAGGACAGGAGGAAACATCTGGAAGACATGGACTTGAGCTTGAGCAGCAGATATTTCTCAATGGACAGCTCAAGTCTTTGAATTCTTTTTGTTTCAGAGTCTGGCATAGCTCAAATTAGTTAACTTTTAAAGCATTATGTAAGTTAAGCATTTGTTTGGTGTTGTTGAGGGAAGAGAAGAGGGAATTTTCTCAAATAAAAAAAGAGGAAGTGCTCTGTTTTCTTAGTGACTGTTTTGGTTTGTCCTATTTATACTTGGTCCTCTTTTGCCTTACTTTGGCTTGGCTCCTAGGAATGGCTGGGTGAGTTTATTATCCCATCTCTTTGGTAATCAAGTTGAAGGATTCCTTTTTCATTCTAGCTCAGAGAAGAATATGCTGGTCCATATCATCTGCAGGAGACTCAGACTGGGACCAAATTACCAGCTGACCCTGTCCTGACTATTAAGTCATGGGTGAAGCATGAGCAAGACATATCAGGGTTGAAAACTTCTAATGGGCTTTGATGTCAAAAGGTGCTATTTTCAACTACTAGACATTATTTTTAATATAAATAAATATGATATGATGGTGCCTATCAATATAAAATCTCTCTTTAACTCACCCCAAGAGGAGTTGTCAAGGAAAATGGTTATCTACATTTTGCTAAGTTTAAAGATTTTTCTTCAGTCCTCATATTATTTGACCTATCAGTAGTGCTTGGCACAGTTTATCATTACCATCTTCTTCTTTTGAAAAAAAAATCAATTAGTTAATTAATTAATTTTTGGCTGCATTGGGTCTTCGTTGCTGTGTGCAGGCTTTCTCTAGTTGTGGTGAGAGGGGGCTACTCTTCATTGCGGTGTGTGGGCTTCTCATTGCGGTGGCTTTTCTTGCTGCAGAGCATGAGCTCTATAGGCATGTAGGCTTCAGTAGTTGTGGCACGTGGGCTCAGTAGTTGTGGCTTTTGGGCTCTAGAGCGCAGGCTCAGTAGTTGTGGCGCACGGGCTTAGTTGCTCCGTGGCACGTGGGATCTTCCTAGACTAGGGCTCAAACCTGTGTCCCCTGCACTGGCAGGCGGATTCTTAACCACTGCGCCACCAGGTAAGTTCCTCATTACCATCTTCTTGAAATACTTTTTGTACTTGACTTTGAGGACATATCCACTTGCCTGGTTTCCTCCTATTTCACAGATTGTTCCTTTTCTATTTGCTTTATGGTTTCTTTTTATTTTCCCAAGTCTAAACACTTGATATACTTGTTAAAAATATGGTACCCAGTCCCTTCCCCAAGAAATTCTCATTCCATTGATCTGGGTTGGAGTCTAGGTATTTTTTTTAAAAGATGGTTAATATGATGAATTTTATGTTACATACATTTTACCACAATTAAAACAGTTTTAAAAAAAGGCTCCTTGGGTGATTCTCTTTTTTTTTTTTAACATCTTTACTGGAGTATAATTGCTTTACAATGTTGTGTTAGTTTCTGCTGTATAACAAAGTGAATCAGCTATATGTATACATATATCCCCATATCCCTTCCCTTTTGCATCTCCCTCCCACCCTCCCTATCCCACCCCTCTAGGTGGTCACAAAGCACCAAGCTGATCTCCCTGTGCTTTGTGCTTATGTGGCTGCTTCCCACTAGCTATCCTTGGGTGATTTTTATTAGCAGCCTGGACAGAAACTTCTGACTTATCTGTTGACAATACTCAAATTTATATCTCTAGCCTGTACCTCTCCCATGAATGCTAGAATTGTTTATCCCACTTACAGCTTGACATCTCTCCTTGGATATCAAATAGGCTTCTCAAATTTAACTGGACCAAAAGCAAATTTGTGATTCCCGCATCCTATACCTGCTCCTCCCACAGTCCTCCCCCCAGTCCTTGGAGTCATCATTGACTCTTCTCCTCCCCTCACATTCCCCATCCAAACATCAGCAAATCTTGTTGGCTATATCTTCAAAACATATTCAGAATCTGACAATCTTTTACCACCTCCGTTACTACTAATCTGGCCTAAGCCACCATCATCTCCCACCTGGATTACTTCAGTAGCCTCCTAACTGGTCTCTGCCTCTGTCTTTGCCCTTAAGCAGTCTTTGTAAAACTTAAAACAGATGTTATTCCTTTATATCATACCCTCTGATTGACTTCTCATTCAGAACAAAACTCAGTCCTTAAAATATCTCACCAAGCCTACACATCTGCCCGTCAACTTTTATCTGTCTCATTTCTTACCATGTTCTGCCTTCTCTCTGTGCTGCACTACTCTGGCCACCCTGCCTTGACTAGCATGCTCCAATCTCAGGACCTTTGCTCTTCCCGCAGCCTCTGAGTCTTCAAGTGGTTAGCTTGTCCAAGGTCACACAGCTAATAAGTGGCTGAGCTGGGATTCCAACCCACCTCTGGTTCTAAATCTAATGCTGTTACTATTGTACCATGTGGCCTTTCTACTGCAAACAGTATTTATTCAGCCATTCAACAAGTGCTGTTCTAGGTGCTGAGGATAGAGTAGCAAACACAACAAAGCACCTAACTTTGTGGCACTTACATTTTAACTAGGGGAGATAAAAAATAAATACATTCAACATACAGTATGTAAGGTGGTGTTAAATGCAGTGGAGAAAAATAAAGCAAGGCAAGAGACATAGGAAATGCTGGGCAGGTATTGTTATTTTATTAATCTATTGGTGGTCAGGAAGGCTTCACAATAAAGCAACAGTTGCGCAGAGACCTGAAGGGAGAAGGAAGTGTGGGAATAAGCCATAGGGATAGAAAAAAGGAAAGTTTCAAGAAAGCCAAAGGAATTCACATTTCCTTTTGATTTAAGTTATCTTCAATGTAACAATTAACATACTGAAATATTTCGAAAGAACTATGCTCACCTGTGTTTTCAATATTTTTGGAAACGGTATGAATGGATTGCCCTTGCCAGACATGATGTGACTAAGAAATTGAAACAAGATTGCAACTTTCAGTTTCACTGAAAATCCCTCTGGCCTCTAGAAGCATATATCAAGTGTGGCTTCTGGAGTCAGATCACATGTAAGAAAACCCTAGCTCTACTATGTGTACTGTTTGTATAATCTAGGACAATTTACTACCCTATTCTAAGCCCCGTTCCCAAATCTCTAATGTAAGGGTGATCATAGCAGGTGGGTTTTCAACTAGTATACACCAATGCTCTGTTCTGATTGGTTGGCCATATCAGTTGTTAATTATTTTCAATATCATCCTTATATAAAATTATTTACCTTATGGGAGTCATTGTGATAAGGAAATGAGGTAAGCACTCATCCTTATTATATTTATTATTATTATATTTATCATTATTATTATAGCCTAAATCAAGGGTCAGCAAAATATGACCTGTAGGCCAAACCTAGGCCTTCCATCTTTATAATCTTTGTAAATAAAGTTTTACTGGGACACAGCCATACCCACTTATTTATGTATTGTCTATGGCTGTTTTCACACTACAAAGGCAGAGTTTATTAGTGGAGATGGACCGGTCCTTTCCAGAACAAGTTTGGTGACTCCTGGCCTAAATGGGGATGGAATCCTACTTTAGCTTTATCAAAACTTGGTCTAAACAGCTCTGCTTTGTACCAAGATATTAACATTTACAACCAGTTCTTTATAGTCAAGAAAGGAGTTGTGCTTTGCCAAACATATCAGGACAAGTTGCTAGGGATCTACTTGGAAGTGAAGCAACTTCCCTCCCAATCCCGAGATGAGGGTGTTGAGGGTAGGGGTCCCTAATGAGTTCTGAGATCAAATTCCCAGAAATAGAAAGTTACATATGGCCCCATGGTGTTCAGGTATGCAGTGTTATGTACTAGTCTGTCCACTTTCTCTTTTCTTTTTTCCCTCTAGTCTCTTATCTTGGTGTCAGCCTTTTCCTTGCAATACTGGATCAAGGCAGGGGACAGAGCTGTGTTTCCAGGGAAGGCAGAGGGAGAAGACATTTTCTTTGTCAACTTGAGTGGGGCTCAGTGTCAGATTTACTCTTCAAAGCATCTTGATTCTTCAAAAAGTTATTTGAAACTTAGTATTGTCTTTAGAACCAGTAAGTGCTTCAGGAATTTTAGTCTTTTTAGAAAGAGTTAATTTATTTCATTTCATCCCCATTTCTTTAAAAAGTGGACATAGTTCCAAGCCCTTGAATAAATCAGACTTGGTCACAAAGGAAGTCAGGCAGGGGTCAGAATAGAGATCAAAAACCAAAAATGCTAGAGGTTTACATACTCTTTTCTGTTCTTCTTTAGTTTGAGTTGATTCTTGTGGGGACTGTGTTTCTGGGAAAGCTGAGGCTGTAACAGTTCTTGGTAATGGTCGCATTTGACTTCAGAAACACACAGCAGAATAAGAGGGAATGGAGCAATAGATGTGTTAAATTGATTAATGCTGAGTGAATACCTACTACGCACAAAGCATTGTGTTCATCTAGGTATTTTATATGGGGTCAAAGAGTTTCTGAACCTACATGCAAAACTGTATGGACTTTTTGTCCATAATTCAGCTTTTAAAAAATCATGACTTTAGTGTTTTGAAAAGAGAATCTTGAAACGTTTCTTAGTTCATTAATATTTATTTGGTTTCAGGAGAAGAACAAATGTATTTTCCTCTTATTTAGGATATAATTAACTAAACACCTTTAACCTAGTTTATAAATATTCTTGTAATCTGGGTTTTCTTGGAAAGATCCGATTAGAAATCAGTTGTTTCTTACAGAAGGTCAATTGTTTCATAGAAGTTGAGAGTGAGTCAGATGTATGAAAACTTCTCTCATATCGGTAGAAGTGATATGACTTTTGCCTTTGCCTAGATCCAAAGACAAACTAGGTCCAAACACTTGAAGAGCTGACTGGCTGAGCAGCTGGGTCAGGGTGAGGTCTTAACACAGTCTCTGAAAGCCTTTGGCTCCCTCTGTAGAGCCAGTGCAAGATGACTTCTCAGTCTTGAGGGACCCTGAGTGTGTGACTCCTCCCAGGAGATGCCTCCTTGTCTCCCATTTTCCTAGTCTTTCCCTTTCCAAAATATGGTTTTCAATCCTTACCCCAACTTTATCCTTACCGAGAAAAAGTTCACTTATCTTGTTAGAAAAAGAAAGGAAGCATAAAACAAAGGTGTGTTTTTGAAGGGGTGTGCGCTAGGCTGCATTGTGCCTGTTTCCTGGTTGCGTGAAAGTTCTTTCTGTACCTTCTCCCCGCTCCTTCCATCTCCCTCCTCAGCCCACCTCAGCTGAGACTGGCTCCCAGCAGAGCATGTAACTTCTTCCTGTCAAAGCTAGCTCTGGAGAGAAGGTAAAGTCATTCATGCTGAGGTAATAATTAGTATGAACCTTTAAGAATAATAGCATTTTATCCCAGGAAAATCTCATTAAAAGGTGAAACTCCAGTATGAACTTTGAGGTTTTAGACAGTAGATGGGGAACTCACCTAAGGGCAGTAGAGCTCCCTCTGTACAGTGAAAACAACAGTCTACAGAGGCTGCAGTTTATTGCAGTTAATCTCAAATATGAGATTGTAGGTGAATACAGGAACATAATTTAATATAATTTTAAGAAGAAGGAGAAAAGCTGTCACCATCTAAACTGGTTTATTCTAGCTTTTTTGAAAGCTAAAGATTTAAAGTCAAACAGGAGAGCCAAAGAAGATAATCATCTTTTAGTGTTTCAGAAGATTTTAATCCCTTTTGGCTTTCCTCCAAGGATATCTGAACAGAACATTAAGTAGCTGAAAAGCAAAAGTTTTCAATGTTTCATAACTGCAATCAGTCCTATGCATTAATTTTGAGGAAGGACAAATTATAAAAAATTAATTATAGTAAGGCAAGCAGCTCTATGGCTCTGCGGGTTTTTCATTTTCTTTTCTCCTCGTTCTTCTTCTTTTTCTCCTCGTTCTTCTTCTTTCTTCTTCTTCTTCTTCTTCTTCTTCTTCTTCTTCTTCTTCTTCCTTTCTTCTTCTTCTTCTTTCTTCTTCTTCTTCTTCTTCTTCTTCTTCTTCTTCTTCTTCTTCTTCTTCTTCTTCTTCTTCTTCTTCTTCTTCTTCTCCTTCTTCTTCTCCTTCTTCTTCTCCTCCTTTCTTCTCCTTCTTCCTTCTTCTTCTTCTTCTTCTTCTTCTTCTTCTTCTTCTTCTTCTTCTTCTTCTTCTTCTTCTTCTTCTTCTTCTTCTCCTTCTCCTTCTCCTTCTCCTTCTCCTTCTCCTTCTCCTTCTCCTTCTCCTTCTTCTTCTCCTTCCCCTCCTCCTCCTCCTTCTCCTTCTCTTTCACCTCCACCTCCTCCTCCTCCTTCTACTTCTTCTACTTCTTCTTCTCCTTCTCCTTCTTCTTTTTCTTTTTGTGGGAGGAGATGAGAGATTTTGTTTTAGTTAATGTTTTTGTTTTTGTTTTTAAAATGATGAAAGAGAAAATGCTTCACTGGACCACAGCAAACTTTCCCATAAAACTCTCTTTGGGGCTTCCCTGGTGGCGCAGTGGTTGAGAATCTGCCTGCTAATGCAGGGGACATGGGTTCGAGCCCTGGTCTGGGAAGATCTCACATGCCGTGGAGCAACTAGGCCTGTGAGCCACAACTACTGAGCCTGCACGTCTGGAGCCTGTGCTCCGCAACAAGAGAGGCTGCGATAGTGAGAGGCCCGCGCACCGTGATGAAGAGTGGCCCCCGCTTGCCACAACTAGAGAAACCTCTTGCACAGAAACAAAGACCCAACACAGCCAAAAATACATAAATAAATTAATTAATTAAAAACAACAACAACAACAACAAAAACTCTCTTTGGCCACAGACTAAGTACAACACACATAGTGCCAAGAGGGGTTTTATGGCTTCCCCTTTTTTCCCCTGCAGACAAAAAAATGAGCACAGGATGAAAATAAAGCTAGAACAAAAACCATATTTCTGCCTCATTGGTTGGGCTTCTACTCTCTCTTAATAATCACTACAATGGTTTGGTTTTGTCAAAAAGAAACCAAATAACCAAACTACCTTCTTTCTCCTTGTGCTTCCAGAAGAGACAGTAAACACAGGGAATTCTGTGATCTGCCATTGCTGTTTTGGTCAAGCATATTTACAAACCTCACTGATTTGGCCAGTAGCTCCCAGGCAGCCTCCTGTGAGCCATAGGGTTGAGACCGTCCTTCTGAAGGCAAGGATAGTGCCCTGTCCAGCAGGCTGTTGATTATGAGTGCTGATCACTTCTGGAGCAGGTTGATCCTGGCTAGCTGTCAGCTTCAGCTTCAGCCCTTGGAACCCAGACCCACCAGCTCCTCCTAACACTAACATAGCAATCCACTCTGCTGATTGGGTCAATAACCTGCCCAGAGAAATCAGATGAAATAGGGGCAACAGTATTTTTCTACCAAGGGTAACTGACCCATGCAGATGCGATTCAAGGAAGTAAGCCAATGCTTTCTTGGAATTCTCATTTTCTAATTTTTTTTTTTTTTTTTTTTTTTTTGCGGTACGCGGGCCTCTCATTGTTGTGGCCTCTCCCGTTGCGGAGCACAGGCTCCGGACGCACAGGCTCAGCGGCCATGGCTCACGGGCCCAGCCACTCTGCGGCATGTGGGATCCTCCTGGACCAGGGCACGAACCCGTGTCCCCCGCATCGGCAGGCGGACTCTCAACCACTGTGCCACCAGGGAAGCCCCTCATTTTCTAATTTTAAGCAGTACTGCCTCCCCTCTTTCCCTCCTTGAACCTCATCTTCCTACTCTAGAACGTAAAGAGGACAACCGATTATTTTAAGCAGAAGATATTTGTTTTTGCGTAGTCACACATGCTCCATATTTTGAATATAAATGTTACACTTAAATTTCATGGGGACTGGGGAAAAACTTTGTAAGTGTAAAAATAGTTGGGGGTGAAAATCACAAAATATCAATAGACTTTAGTTTGTAAGAATTTAATACTACACTATGGCAAGAGAAACTATAAATAAAATCAAAAGTCAAATGACAAATGGGAAGATATTTATATTACATATAACAGGCAAGGATGAACACACTTTATAAGTAAGAAAGTTTTACATAGCAATAAGAAAAAATTCCCTAGTATCCCATTATAAAAGTGGGCAAACAAGGCAATCTTGAAAACAAGCTGAAGAACTTAAACTGCCAGATATTCTAGTAATTAAGACATTATTATATTGATTCAAGAATACACAAACCAATCAACCACTGGAACAGAATGGAGAAAGAGAACCACATATGCATGGCCACCTGATTTATAACAAAGGCAATAAATAATGTAAGGCAGAGGGTAAAAGATGGTTTTTCAATTCAATGGTGCGGAGTGAATTGACAATTTGTATGGAATAAAATGTATCTGAACCCTTACCTCACACCATACACATTAAACAACTCCAGATGGATTCCAAATCTAAATATGAAGGAGAAAGAAAAAAACTTGCAGAGGAAAATATAGAAGAAAATTTTCATGATCTTGGAATGGGCAAAGATTATTTAAACAGTCACAAAAAGCACTAATCACTAAAGAAAAATTTGATAAATTAACCATATTAAAATTAAAAACTGCTGTTCATGGAAAGATACCATTGAGAAAGTAAAAAGAGAACCCATAGAGTGGGAAAAGATATTTGCATTCATGTATCCAACTTACTGGATAGAAAAAAAAGAGCAAAAATTTGAACAGATACTTCACAAAAGAGTATATCTAAATGGCTGCTAAACATATGAAAAGGCACTCAATATTAGTCATCAGGAAAACTCAAATTAAAACCACAATGAGATAGTGTTACATACCCACCAGAATGAGGTATCACTTCACACTGGTCAGAATGGCCGTCATCAAAAATTCTACAAACAATAAATGCTGGAGAGGGTGTGGAGAAAAGGGAACCCTCTTGCACTGTTGGTGGGAATGTAAATTGATACAGCCACTATGGAGAACAGCATGGAGGTTCCTTAAAAAACTAAAAATAGAACTACCATACGACCCAGCAATCCCACTACTGGGCATATACCCTGAGAAAACCATAATTCAAAAAGAGTCATGTACCACAATGTTCATTGCAGCTCTATTTACAATAGCCAGGACATGGAAGCAACCTAAGTGTCCATTGACAGATGAATGGATAAAGAAGATATGGCACATATATACAATGGAATATTAGCCATAAAAAGAAATGAAACTGAGTTATTTGTAGTGAGATGGATGGACCTAGAGTCTGTCATACAGAGTGAAGTAAGTCAGAAAGAGAAAAACAAATACTGTATGCTAACACATATATATGGAACCTAAAAAAAAAAAAAAAGGTTCTGATGAACCTAGGGGCAGGACAGGAATAAAGACACAGATGTAGAGAATGGACTTGAGGATACGGGGGCGGGGGGAGAAGCATAAGCTGGGACGAAGTGAGAGAGTAGCATTGACATATATACATTACCAAGTGTAAAATAGATAGCTAGTGGGAAGCAGCACAGGGAGATCAGCTCGGTGCTTTGTGACCACCTAGAGGTGTGGGATAGGGAGGGTGGGAGTGAGATGCAAGAGGGAGGGGATATATGTATACATATAGCTGATTTTCTTTGTTATACAGAAGAAGCTAACACAACATTGTAAAGCAATTATACTCCAATAAATATGTTAAAAAGAAAAAACCACTAACAATACTAAACATTGGTAAGGATGTGAAGCAACTGTAACTCACGCACCTTGCTGATGGGATGTAAATTGGTTATGACCACTTCAGAAACAATTTTGACATTATCTATTAAAGTTAAATATGTGTATACTCAGCAATTCTACTTCTAGGTAACTAAACACAGAAAAGTGGACATGTATACTCCAAAAGACACGTCAGAGCAGCACTATTTATAATAATGCCGAATGGGAAAATGCCCAAATGCTCATCAATGGATAAATAAATTGTGGTATAGTCACACAATGGAACTCTAACAGCAATAAGAAGAAACAATCAGCAACTGTATGCAACAATATGAATGAATCTCACAAACGTGTATTGTGGAAAAGAAACCAGACTCAAAAGAGAACACACCTTGTGATTTCATTTATACAAACTACAAAAACAGGTGAAAATAATCTTTCTGTTTTTGTGCTAGTGACAGTGTAAATCATGCACTTTGAAAGGTGTTTTGGAAAAATGGCAGAATAGATCAAGAGTCAAAAAGTTTCATGCCCTTTGACTGGCTAAACTCGACCCTAAGAAAAGAATTATAGATGCCCATGTAGATTTACATTAAAAGATATTCATGCTAGAGTTCTTGTAATAATAAAAAGTTGGAAACTGATAAATATCTATAATAGAGATGTAATGAAATAACTTTAGTATATCTGTATTGATGAACTATTACGCAGGCAGTAAATATCATGTTTTTGAAAAATATTTAATAATATTCAATAGTCATGATTTAATGTAAGGTAAAAACTGTAGAACAGAAAACTATTTATATAATATAGTCCCAATTTTATTGCATATGTATACTCACAAACATATATATACATACATATGCAAAAGAAGGTAAGAAACATACCACAAGGTCAATAAAGGTCATTGTTGTGAAGTGGAATTAGAGCGTTTACATTTTCTTCTTTTAAGATTTTTCCGTATTAGTCCCTATGGCTAATATGGTTCTGTCATAGCCTGCAACCTATTGCTAAATAGGACTCAATATCTCTTTTGTCCCCCAGGAGGATTCCATTAGGACCAAGTGTTGATTTGTACTCAAGATTTTATAAGAAGACAGAGGAGAGTTTTACACTGTACAGTTCACAACCCTTCATATATTTCCTTCAGGTGTGCCTTGTGATGGCTAATTTTATGTGTCAACTTGACTGGGCCATGGGATGTCCAGATATCCAGTTAACATTATTTCTAGGTGTGTCTGTGAAGGTGTTTCCGGAAGAGATTAGCATTTGGATCCCTAGACTGAATAAAGCAGATTCCCTTTCCAATTATGTAATCTGTTGAGGGTCTGAATAGAACAAAAAGGTGAAGGAAGGGAGAATTTGCTCTCTCTGCCTGACTACTTGAGCTGGACATAGGTAGTCTCCTGCCCTGGCACTGGAACTTACTCCATTGGCTCTCTGGTTCAGGCCTTTGAACTGTACTAAAAGGTATACCATCAGTTCTCCTGGTTCTCAGGCCTTTTGACTTGGACTGGAATTACATCACCAGCTTTCCTGGGTCTCCAGCTTACAGACGGCAAATAGGACTTCTCAGCCTCCATAACTGTGTGAGGCAATTCCTCCTAATAAGTCTATTTATATATCTCCCATTGGTTCTGATTTTCTGAAGAACCCTGACTAATATATGCTTCATCTCTCCCTTCTCTCCAGCTACAAGCCAAACAAGGTTTCCTTTTTGTTGTCCTTTCCTGGGTAGCACTTAGACAAGCTGGTACCTAGATAGGCTGATTTCTGGCTTCCTCACTTCCAGATCTTCCACATCTCAGGCCTCAGAATCTCTCTCCTTTTTTATACAGAAAAAATTGCTTCTCCAAATATGCATACATCCACCACCAACTCAGCAAAACAAGCAAAAGTTCTTGTCAATTTTCAAATTTTCTACAGTAAGTTCATATTACTTTCAGAATCAAAAAATTTTGAATTACTCATAGCAACTCAATAGAGGGAAATTTTTCTCTAGGCAGCAATAGTGTTAATGAAAATATGTAATGTGTAAGACCAAGTCTGACTGCTTAAAATTAAACTTAAGGCCAGAAATTCCTCAACCTAAAAACATATGCACATCAGGTACACATTTATCTGAGCATTTGAATTATGTGTGTAGCAGTTCCCCTTGGTGAGGGCAGATATTGAAGAATTATTTGTATTAGCATTAGCTTTTTGTAACATTGATCAATAACTAGATGAAACAGTTAATTCTGGACTCAGAGAAAATAGTGGCATGAGCAAACAAAACAATTAGGTGATTTGAAACTCATTTCTGCTTAGTTTTTTATTAGCAGCATAATTTTCTTCCTAAATTTAGTCACACTGAACTAATGCAGGATGCAGTTGTACCCCATTCATTCACCCATCCATCCAGAAAACTTGTATGGCCTTCTTATATGCCATGCACTATTGTAGGAGGTCGGGTGCAGAAGTAAAAAAGATGTACAAGGTCTTTCTTTTATGGAGCGTATGGAGAAGAGAGAGTATAACACAGGGGAAATATATGTGTGTATATATATATATATATATATAGAGAGAGAGAGATATAGATAGATAGATAGATAGATAGATAGATAGATAGATAGATATAGATAGATATATTGATATTGTCGTATATATTTCTATATCCTCTAAATCTTGCTCTCATGGGACTTGCCATCCACTGTAGCAATAGGTTTCAGAGCTTCAGGAGAAGGATGGATACCTGCTTTAAAAAATCATTACTCAGCTGTTTTTCCAGTAAAAAAAAATTGTGGTGAAAACCTGGTGTCATGAGAAGATGAAAGACTTTCTAAATTACTTTACACATCAATGACTAACCTGAAGGACTCAGACCATACTATTTCTTTCTTTCTTTTTTTATTATTATTTATTTTATCTATTTATTTTTGGCTGCATTGGGTCTTTATTGCTGCGCCTGGGCTTTCTCTAGTTGCGGTGAGTGGGGGTTACTCTTCATTGTGGTGCCTGGGCTTCTCATTGCGGTGGCTTCTCCTGCTGTGGAACATGGGCTCTAGGCTCGCAGCCTTCAGTAGTTGTGGCACAAGGGCTCAGTAGTTGTGGCTCACAGGCTCTAGAACACAGCCTCAGCAGTTCTGGCACACCGGCTTAGTTGCTCCGCGGCATGTGGAATCTTCCCGGGCCAGGGATTGAATCCGTGTCCCCTGTATTGGCAGGCAGATTCTTAACCACTGCGCCACCTGGGAAGTCCAGACTATACAATTCCTTCCATAATGTGAAGTATACTTCTACCCAAACTTGCTGCCCTAGGCAAAGAAGCCCAGGGACCATCAGCGCCACCATGTTGGGAGGTAAAGGAGAGGGCTAGGGCTAGGAGCTTCAGCGGACTGGGGAAGAATTGGGGATAGAATAAAGAGAAATTCAGAGGTGGGGAACATTAGGACCAAGAACACATAGTTGTGGTGATGGGGATCCATTTATGGTCGTCAGCATATCAACCACAATAGCCAGACAGGACTAGCTTTTCTTCAGTTGTCTCCAGTTCAGAAAACTGTCTGATTGAGTCACTTTACAACCAAGGCCAGTAAGGAGCCAGAAGACATCATATGGGTCCCAGTGCCTCCACTGCCATGTGGTCATGTAAGTGATACTCCTCCTCTGTAAGCCAGTTCACCATCTCAGAAGAGAACAGAGGGAGGGAGGGAAAAAAAATGAAATATTGGACATTTTATCCCCTAAAGAGTGAACATTTACCAAAAGAACCCTGGCTAGGAGAGATTTCTCCCTAATGATCTTTCCCCTTCTTGATCTGACCCTGGAAAAGCGGGCCTGGTTGTGTCCATTGTGTTCCTGATGTCCCCTCTATCACCTTTCCTATGATATGCCCTCTACTCCCAAATTTCCTCTCTTTTCCACCCGACCTCCATTCTTAAGCAAAATTCTCATTTTCTTTTTGCCCTGATGTCAATTAACAGTCAAAAGGAAAAATAGCCAACAAGTTAATCCAAAAGTTTATGAATTCTACTAACATAAAAATTATACAGGGGCTTCCCTGGTGGCGCAGTGGTTGAGAGTCTGCCTGCCGATGCAGGGGACACGGGTTCGTGCCCTGGTCTGGGAGGATCCCACATGCCGCGGAGCGGCTGGGCCTGTGAGCCAAAATTGCTGAGCCTGCGCATCTGGAGCCTGTGCTCCGCAACAGGAGAGGCCGCGATAGTGAGAGGCCTGCACACCGCGATGAAGAGTGGCCCCCGCTCTCCACAACTAGAGAAAGCCCTCGCACAGAAACGAAGACCCAACGCAGCCAAAAATAAATAAATAAATAAAGCAAACTGTCAACAAGTAAAAATAAACACTATTAAAAAAAAATTATACATATACCTAAAGGCTGGATCATAGTCAAAACTTAATTGGAGTAAAACTAAAAAATCGTAAGTGGAAAGAAGTAACAGAAACTAAAAATTATAAAGAATCCTATGATGGGGCTTCCCTGGTGGTGCAGTGGTTAAGAATCTGCCTGCCAAAGCAGGGGACACGGGTTCGAGCCCTGGTCCAGGAAGATCCCACATGCTGCGGAGCAACTAAGCCTGTGTGCCACAACTACTTAGCCTGTGCTCTAGAGCCCACGAGCCACAACTACAGAGCCCGCATGCCACAACTACAGAAGCCCGCAAGCCTAGAGCCTGTGCTCTGCAACAAGAGAAGCCACCGCAATAAGAAGCCCGTGCACCACAACGAAGAGTAGCCCCCGCTCGCCATAACTAGAAAAAGCCCGCGTGCAGTAATGAAGACCCAATGCAGCCAAATAAATAAATTAATTAATTAAAAAAAAAAGAAGAATCCCATGATGGAAGTGTTCTAAATCTGGATTGTGGTGATGGTTGCACAACTGAATTAACTAAAACTCACCTAATTTTGTGCTCTCCAATATGGTTGCCACTAGGCACATATGGCTATTTAAGTTTAAATTTATTAAAATTGTATTATTCAGAGGAATAGAATTGAGTGTCCAGAAATAAATCCATAAACCTACGGTCAATTAAATGGTGCCAAGACCTTTCAATAAGGAAATAATAATCTCTTCAACAAATCATTCTGGGGCAACTGAATAGCCACATGCAAAAGAGTGAAGTTGGATCCCTACCTTACACCATATATGAATATTAACTCAAAATAAACCAAAGACCTAAGTGTAAGGGCTAAAACAATAAAACTCTTAGAAGAAAATATATGAGTAAATCTTTATAACCTTTGCTTTGGCAATCGAGTTTGAGATATGACATCAAAAGTACAAGTAACAAGAAAAAATAGATAAATTTGGCATAAAAATTTAAAATGTGAACAAAAGGACACCATGAAAAGTGAAAAAACAACAAACAGAATGGGAGAAAATATTTGCAAATCATATATTTGATAAGGAATATCCAGAACACATAAAGAATTCTTGCAACTGAATAACAAAAAGACAAACAACCCAATTCCAAAACGGACAAAGAACCAAAGAGACATTTCTCCAAAGATGACATACAGCTGGCCAATAAGCACATGAAAGGTGCTCAGCATAATTAGTCACCAGAGAAATGCACATCAGAACCACAATGAGATGCTACTTCACACTCACTAGGATAGCTGTAATTTAAAAAAAGAAAAGAAAAGAAAAGAACAAGTGTTGATGAGGATGCAGAGAAACTGGAATCATTGTACGTTGCTCCTGGGAATGTAAAGTAATAGAGCTGCTGAGGAAAACATGTTGGCAGTTTCTTTAAAAAGTTAAACTTAGAATTATCACATGTCCAAACAATTCCACTCCTACATATATACCCAAAAGAACTGAAAACAGATATTCAAACAAAAGTTGGTATGAATTTTCATACCAGCACTATTTACAATAACCAAAAGGTGGAAACAACCCAAATGTCCATCAACTGACGAATGGATAAAAAAACTGTGGTACATCTATAAAAAAGAATGGAATACTGGCACACGCTGCAACATGGATGAACCTTGAAAACATTATGCTAAGTGAAAGAAGTCAGATACAAAGAGTCACATATTGTATGACTCCATTTATATGAAATATCCAGAATAGGCAAATCTAAAGATACAGAAAGCAGATTACAGGTTGCTAAGGGGTGGGGGAAGGGGATAGGAGGAGTTACTGCTTGATGGGTGTGGAGTTTTCTTTTGGGGTGATGAAATATTTTGGAACTAGATAGAGATGGTTATGTAACACTGTGAAAATAATAAATACCAGCGAATTGTACACTTTAAAATGGTTAAAATGGCAAATTTTATATAGCATGAATTTTACCTCAATAAAAAATATTTAAAAATATATTTTCTAGGTTACACTAGCCACATTTTGGGTGGCTAGTGTTGCTGATTAGACTTTGCTTATCACAGAACATTTCTACCATGTACAAATTCTATTGGAAGTACTGATATAACTGTACACTTACAATGGGTAAGTTTATGGTATATAAATTGTCCTTTGGTAAAGAGACAGGACCGTTTAAAAAAGAAACATTCCCAAGGCAAATATATTTTTAAACCATTTTTAAAAATTGAGGTATAGTTAATTTACAATGTTGTATTAGTTTTAGGTGTACAGCAAAGTGATTCAGTTATACATATAATTGAATATATACATATTATTTTTCAGATTCTTTTCCATTATAAGTTATTGCAAGATATTGAATATAGTTCCCTGTGCTTTGCAGTAGGTCCTTGTTGTTTATCTATATTATATGTAGTAGTGTGTATACGTTAATCCCAAACTCCTAATTTATCTCTCCCCTGTCCCCTGCCAACACCCCACAACCATATGGTTATGGTTTTGTAACCGTAAGTTTGTTTTCTATGTCTGTGAGTCTGTTTCTGTTTTGTAAATTAGTTCATTTATATCATATTTTTAGATTCCACTTGTAAGTGATATTGTATGATTGTCTTTTTCTGACTTACTTCACTTAATATGATCATCTCTAGGTCCCTCCATGTTGCTGCAAATGGCAAGATTTCCTTCTTTTTTATGGCTGAGTAATATTCCAGTGTGTGTGTGTGTGTGTGTGTGTGTGTGTTTATCTATCTATCTATCTATATATGTTTTTAATTAATTAATTTATTTTTGGCTGCGTTGGGTCTTCGTTGCTGCGTGCGGGCTTTTCTCTAGTTGTGGCGAGTGGGGGCTTCTCTTGTTGCCAGTGCATGGGCTTCTCTTGCTGTGGAGCATGTGCTCTAGGCACACAGGTTTCAGTAGTTGTGGGACGAGGGCTCAGTAGTTGTGGCTTGCGGGCTCTGGAGTGCAGGTTAGGTATTGTGGCACACAGACTTAGTTGGTCTGTGGCATGTGGGATCTTCCTGAACCAGGGCTTGAACCCGTGTCCCCTGAATTGGCAGATGGATTCTTAACCACTGTGCCACCAGGGAAGTCCAATATTTTAAAATTTTATTTATTTGGTTACTCCAGGTCTTAGTTGCGGCAGGCGGCTCCTTAGTTGTGACATGCAAACTTTTAGTTGTGGCATGCATGTGGGATCTAGTTCCCTGAGCAGGGATTGAACCTGGGACCCCTGCATTGAGAGCGCGGAGTTTTAACCACTGCGCCACCAGGAAAGTCCATATGTGTGTGTGTGTGTGTGTGTGTGTGTGTGTGTGTGTGTGTGTACCACATCTTCTTTATCCATTTATCTGTTGATGAACACTTAGGCTGCTTCCATGTCTTGGCCATTGTAAATAGTGCTGCTATGAATATTGGGGTACGTGTATCTTTTGAGTTAGCATGTTCTCCAGATATAGGCCTAGGAGTGCAGGATCATATGGTAACTCTATTTTCAGTTTTTTAAGGAACCTTCATACTGTTTTCCAGAGTGGTTGCACCAATTTACATTCCCACCAACAGTGTAGAAGGGTTCCCTTTCCTCCACACCCTCTCCAGCATTTATTATTTGTAGACTTTTCAATGATGGCAATTCTGACTGGTGTGAAGTGATACCTCATTGTAGTTTTGATTCACATTTCTCTAATAATTAATGATGTTCAGCATCTTTTCATGTGCCCGTTGTCCATCTGTATGTCTTCTTTGGAGATCCAAAGGCAAATAGTGATCTTTTCAAAGAACCAGCTTTTGATTTCACTGATTTTCTCTATTATTTTCCTGTTTTAAATTTCATTGATTTCTGCATATATAATATATAGTCTGCTTGCTTTAGGTTTATATTGTTTTTCTTTCTCTAACTGTCCTAAATTGGAGGCTTAGATTACTATTTTTAAATCTTTCTCTGTTTCTAATATATGAATTCAATGCTATAAATTTCTCTCTTAGCATTGCTTTCACTGCCTCTCACAGATTTTGATAAGTTGTATTTTCATTTAGTTCAAAATATTTAAAACATTTTTTGAGATATTCTTTGACTGATGTGTTATTTAGAAGTGTGTTGTTTAATCTCCAAATATTTTGGGATTTCTATTTATCTTTCTGTTATTGATTTCTAGCTTAATTCCTCTGTGTGAGAGGATACTTTGTATGATTTCTATTCTTTTAAATTTGTTAATGTGTGTTTTATGGCACTGAATGTGGACTATCTTGGTGTATGTCCCACGTAAGCTTGAGAAGAATGTGTATTCTGCTGTTTCTGGATAAAGTATTCTATAAATGTCAGTTAAATCCAGTTGATTAATGATGCTGTTCAGTTCAACTGTATCCTTACTGATTTTCTGCCTATTGGATCTGTCAGTTACTAATAGAGGGGTGTTCATATCTCCAACTATAATAGTGGCTTCCTCTACTTCTCCTTGCAGTCCATCAGTTTTTGCCTCACATATTTTGACGCCCTGTTGTTAGGCACCCACACATTCAGGATTTTTATGTTTCCTTGGAGAATTGACCCCTTTATCATTAATAATTCTCCTTGATATTATTGATATTTATATCAAGGATATTACTGTTAATATTATTGATAGTGCCATGATAATTTTCCTCTTTCTGAAGTCAGCTTTGTCTGAAACTAATACAGCTACTCCAGTTTTCTTTAGATTAGTGTCACCATGGTATATCTTTCTCTATCCCTTTACTTTCAATCTGTATGTGCCTTTACATTTAAAGTGGGCTTCTTAGAGAAAACATGGCTTTTATATACCCTTTCAGTCTCTGTCTTTTTTTTTTTTTTTTGCGGTACGCGAGCCCCTCACTGTTGCGGCCCCTCCCATTGCGGAGCACAAGCTCTGTATGCGCAGGCTCAGCGGCCACGGCTCACGGGCCCAGCTGCTCCACAGCACGTGGGATCCTCCCGGACCGGGGCATGAACCCGTGTCCCCTGCATCAGTAGGCGTACTCTCAACCACTGCGCCACCAGGGAAGCCCAATCAGTCTCTGTCTTTTAATTGGTGTATTTAGATCATTCATATTTAAAATGATTATTGATATAATTGGATTAATATCTACCATATTTGCAACTGTTTTCTAGTCATTGCACTTGTCCCTTGTTTCTTGTCTTCCCCTCTTTTTCCTTTTTTTTTTTTTTTTTCTAGTTAAACAATGATTTTATTGCTTGAGTACATGGACAAATTTATGCAACCAGGGCAGAGGCTGTGGATAACTAGTATTTCCAAATTGGCAGGGGGGGCGTGAGGGGAGGACTGGTTTGGTCTTACAGTATTGAGCCAACCTGTGAATGCAGCTCTTAATCAGAATCAGAAGGAATTCAGCATCTTTATCCTTTCTGTTTCTCTGAAGATGCTTCCAAACAGCAACAACTTTCTTAATTAAATGTTAGAGGTACTCAGGACAATCAGGAGGAAGTCCTTTGGACTTAAGAATTCTCAAGATTTTATTGTCTGTCATAAAACAACACCATGTGAGACTCTCAGGATCATCCTGAGGCAGGCCCTTCTTGGCCAGCTTGTAGATCTGCTCCTACCTGTTGTCAGAAGTTAACTTCAGCCAGGTGAGATTGCTGCGGTGGTAGGCCAGAGCCCACTGGGACAGGCCCTTCCCAGGGGCCTGCATGCAACCACGAGGGCAGCCAAAAAGAGAGCAAGGGTGGGAGGCAGGAAGCCACCCTGCACACAGGAAGTGACCTCACACAGTCCTGCTTCCTCCCATCCTGCCTCCTGTTTTTAATTGAGCATTTTATATTATTCCATTTTCTCTTAGCACATTAATTATACTTTTTAAAATTTTTAAAAATGTTTGCCCTAGGGTTTACAATACACATTTACAACCAATTTAAGTCTACTTTATTTAAAAAAATTTTTTTTAAGGATTTTATTTATTTATTTGGCTGCGTTGGGTCTTGGTTGCTGTGTGTGGGCTTTCTCCAGTTGCAGTGAGAGGGAGCTACTCTTCGTTGCGGTGCACAGGGCTTCTCATTGCAGTGGCTTCTCTTATTGCGGAGCACAGGTTCTAGGCGTGCGGACTTCAGTAGTTGTGGCTCGATGGCTCTAGAGAGGAGGCTCAGTAGTTCAGGTGCATGGGCTTAGTTGCTCCACGGCATGTGGGATCTTCCCAGACCAAGGCTCAAACCCGTGTTCCCTGCACTGGCAGGTGGATTCTTAACCACTGCGCCACCAGGGAAGTCCTTAAGTCTATTTTAAAATAACATTGTACTGTTTCATAGGTAGGACAGGTACCTTATAACAGAGTATTCTCAATTTTTCCCTCTTGTCCCTTATAATATTGCTGTCATTCATTTCACTTATTCATAAGCTATAATCAACCAATACATTATTGCTATTATTTTTGAACAAGCAGTTATCTATTAGATCAATTAAGAACAACAAAAATATAAGATTTTATTTTACTTTCATTGGTTTCTTCTCTAATATTCTTCTTTCCTCAAATGTAGATCTGAGTTTCTGATCTATATATTCTATAGTTCTGTATATATGATCTATATATTATTCTCTCTGAAGAGCTTCTTTTAACACTCTCTGCAAGGGCACGATGACTGGTGATAAATTCTCTTGCTTTTCTTTGTCTGAAAAAGTCTTTATTTCTCCTTCACTTTTTAAAAACATTAATTAAATAATTAATTAATTTTAATTTTATTATTTTTTTATTGGGGTATAGTTGTTTTACAATGTTGTGTTAGTTTCTACTTCTCCTTCACTTTTGTGTGTGTGTGTGTGGTACGTGGGCCTCTCACTGTTGTGGCCTCTCCCGTTATGGAGCACAGGCTCTGGACGCGCAGGCTCAGTGGCCATGGCTCACGGGCCCAGCCACTCCGCAGCATGTGGGATCTTCCCGGACTGGGGCACGAACCCGTGTCCCCTGCATCGGCAGGCGGACTCTCAACCACTGTGCCACCAGGGAAGCCCTCTCCTTCACTTTTGAAGGATAATTTCACTGGATACAGTATTCTAGTTTGGTGGCTTTTGTTTTTGGTTCAACACTTTAAATATTTCACTCTATTCTCTTCTCGCTTGCATGGTTTTTAAGGAGAAGTCTGATGTAATTCTTATCTTTGTTTCCTATAATTAAGGTGATTTTTTTCCTCTGGCTTCTTTCAGGATTTTTTCTTCTAAAGGCAAGTATCAGATTTGTCTAAACAAAAATAAAAAAATTTTATGATCAAGAAAGACAAAGCAACGTGAATGCCACAATGATAAAAACAAAGGACAGGGGTCTGGCAGAATGGAAGGCCACAGGGTAGGGAAGGTGCCAGGAAGCTTCCAGGACACTGGGCATTGCTGTGTTGGGGCTGGGTGGGACCACAAAGCACTATGGCCTAGGCTGCTCTGGTAATCATGACATTTGATGATGTGGTCTCATATTTTTTGGAGCAAGAGTGGGAGATCCTGGCGACGTAGCAGAAGGAAATATATCAGCAAGTAATGAAGATCCATTACGAGACTCTTGATTCTCTGGGTTATGTTTTTCTCAAGCCAGATTTGATCACTTGGTTGGAATAAGGGAGAATGTTATTAATCAGAGACTGGGGGGAAAAAGAAAGACAAAGGACAAACTGGAAAAATACTTTCAATGGTGAACAAAGGGTTAATAGTCTTAATATATAAAGAGCTCTTACTAATAAATAAGATAAAGCTAAATGTTGTGAAAGAAAAATAAGCAAAGAACAGGAAAAGGAAACTCATATAAAGAAGAAATTAAAATGGCAAATAAACATAAGTAAAAAAATCTTTGGTAACTGAAAATGAAATTAATTCAAAAAGGAGATTTTTTTTTTTTTGGCGGTACATGGGCCTCTCACTGCTGTGGCCTCTCCCATCGTGGAGCACGGGCTCCGGACGCGCAAGCTCAGCTGTCATGGCTCACGGGCCCAGCCGCTCCGCGGCACACGGGATCCTCCCGGACCGGGGCACGAACCCGTGTCCCCTGCATCGGCAGGCGGACTCCCAACCACTGCGCCACCAGGGAAGCCCAGGAGACATTTTTAAGCTTTCAGGATTAGCAAAGATTTGAAAATGTTTGTTGCATATGAAGAAAGGGTACTGTCATGATTGATGGCATGTATATTGTTACATTTCTGGATTGTAATTTAGCAAATTTTATTAAACTCCTCCAAAACATCAACTTCTTCTTTTTTTTTTTTTTAAATAGGATTTACTCTTTTTTTTCCCTTAATTAATTAATTAATTTAGGGCTGTGTTGGGTCTTCGTTTCTGTGCGAGGGCTTTCTCTAGTTGTGGCAAGCAGGGGCCACTCTTCATCGCGGTGCGTGGGCCTCTGACTATTGCAGCCTCTCTTGTTGCAGAGCACAGGCTCCAGACGCGCAGGCTTAGTAGTTGTGGCTCACAGGCCTAGTTGCTCCGCAGCATGTGGGATCTTCCCAGACCAGGGCTCGAACCCGTGTCCCCTGCATTAGTAGGCAGATTCTCAACCACTGCGCCACCAGGGAAGCCCCTCAACTTCTTTTTTTTTTTTGCGGTACACGGGCCTCTCACTGTTGTGGCCTCTCCCATTGTGGAGCACAGGCTCCGGACGCGCAGGCTCAGCGGCCATGGCTCACGGGCCCAGCCACTCCACGGCATGTGGGATCTTCCCGGACTGGGGCACGAACCCGTGTCCCCTGCATCGGCAGGCGGACTCTCAACCACTGTGCCATCAGGGAAGCCCCCCTCAACTTCTTTTGATTCAGCGATTTTACTTCCAGGAATTTTCCCTCAGGAAATAATTAAACAAATATACAAAGATGTATGTATAAAGCTGTTTATCATGGTAGTGTTTATAATAGTAAAAAATTGGCAACAGCCTGAGTGTTCAAAAAGTGTTTTTTAAAGTTGATTTTAGAAATAAAAGAACGAGAAATTAGAGACAAGAGGGAAAAAAATAGTTTGAAATAAGCAAACAATCCTTATAATAAAGACTTGTCTTCCTAAGTAGCAGCTCCCTTCACAGATAAAGAATGGAAGGGGCAGAGTACAGTGTGACATCCTGTACATATGACACCCTTACCTCTCTGAAGACCCAGAAGTTTGCACTCCTGACAAAATGGGGCCTAGCTCCTTGGTTCCACAAACATACATTACCCTCTCCCTTTCTTTACATAACATTACCTATTGTTCCCGTTGATGACTGGAAATGTAGCTCCTCCATTCAAAAACACCTAGTTGAGACAGTGGGAAAATGTCTCCAGGTGCGTCAGTCTGACCCTGGGGAAACTGGTAACAGCAGAATGTTGCTTCTCTGGGGAAGGGAGTTGTGCAAGGGAAATCAGAGAGTAGAGTAGGTACTCAATAAATCCTTGGATGCAGCCAAGGCAGCCAGGATTAGACCTCAGCATGCCGAGTTCTGTCCTGGCCCCCTTTAGTGGAACTGACTACCTACAGAAACAGGGAATAGAAATTCAGGGCAAAGCCTATCTACCTGGAGTTTTCTCACATCACTTCTCATTTTGTACTGACTCCACTACTCATGGCTGTCACATTCCCAAATCCTCTGACCTTCATTTATCTGCAGACTTTGGCTCCTAGGCCTCACATCAGGTGCCTGTGGCTATGAAGAACCTTTTCAGGTAAGCCACTCCAGCCTGGCTGGACCACTTGGCCTCCTGGCATTCCCTCCCCAGCATTAACCAGGGAAACTACAACCTGCCTCCCATGTTTCTCCTCAGTGTTTGTGGGCCCACATACCCCATCTCAACCTCTCCTCCACCTCAGGATGAGGGATCAGAAACAAAGGGATACATTTACTAGGTCAAAGAATGTTAGACTTAGAAGGGACAGTGCTCATCGTTTAGCAAAATCAACCTCATTTAAAGTGAAATGACTTGCTTACAGTCACACAGCTAATTCCGATGTAATATGGTACCTGGGTGCCAGGGTGGCCCTTTTGATTTTAATTTATTAAAAAATTTTAAAGCAATTCCTAAGATTCCATAGGAAAGATGACATTCTATTTGATCTATAAGTACACCCAGGTATGATTCACCCTAAATGGAAATGGACCACAGGACTAGTTTAGGTCTTTGTTCCTCTTATAAGGAGGATGGAAATGTCCCATTTCTTTTTCAAAGCTGTTACATGCTTTTTTGACCCTCCTTTTGGGGAGAATGAAACAAGTGTAGTGGGGTCCCAGCCTGGAAGCTTCTGTTCAGGGTGGCCAGGAGCAGAGAGAGGCAGAATGGAAGTACAAAAACATTTCTGAGAGGACGCTCAGGGTCCAGCCAGCAAAAGCTCCGTCTCTTTGTGAAAGGGAAGCAGAACCCAAAGGGCAAGGGCCAAGTAAACATAGGAGCAGACTGTGGTTATTGGGGTTGGGAGTTGTGGAGAAGAGGGCTGTGACAGATGTAAAAGGGGATTTGAGGTGAGAAGAGCTAGGGTGTTGTTGGATGAATGGGTGAATATGGCTGGAGTACGAACTCCTTCATGAATGCTGATGGAAGGTGTTGGGGGAGCTGACCTAATTAAAAGCTACAAAGGGGGAGATGTAGAAAACCACCTAGTTGTGAACCTACCACCTGCAGTCAGAGAACACAGCAAGACCTGATGACCCAACTGAATATCTCACATAGCCCAATATTGTAGACAGTTATATAAAGACTTCAAACAGTGAAAACATTCTCCAGACTTCTTCCTGGTACTATCCTAGCCACAGTGCCCTAGAGTGGTGTAGGCACAACTTCCCCCATAATCCCTAAAGCATTGAACATCTCACCATTCTTTCTGACTCAACCATGGAAAATCCGTCCCATTGTTTTTCCTGAAACCAGATTCCCTAAATGTCTGTATGACCAGTGTTAAGGTACCCTACTCAGACCCCTGGGGTCAGCTTTGCCTTTCTCTTTTTCATTCATTCATTCAGCTAATATTATTGAGCCCTTACTACATCAGGTACACTGTGCAAGGTTCTGGGATACACAGTAGTCAGTAAAACAGGCTGATATTTGCCTCAAGGGATGTACAGTACAGTCAAGCACTCACCAAATCATATTGATTTGGGCCATGGCTCATGGGCCCAGCCGCTCCGCGGCATGTGGGATCTTCCTGGACCGGGGCACGAACCCGTGTCCCCTGCATTGGCAGGCGGACTCTCAACCACTGCGCCACCAAGGAAGCCCTCCATTTTTTAAGTAGTCATCCCACTGGGTAGGAAGTGATATCTCACTGTGATTTTGATTTGCATTTCCCTAATGACTAATGATGTTAAACATCTTTTTATGTGCTATTGGCCATTTTTACATATTCTTTGGAGAAATGTCTATTCAGATCCTTTACCCATTTTTAATTAGGTTATTTGTTTTTTTGTTATTGAGTTGCAGGATTTCTTTTTGTTTGTTTTGCTTTGTTTTGTTTTTGTTTGTTTTTCTTTAAGAGTATGTATCTAGATACAACTTACTTATCACATACCTGATTTGCAAAATTTTCTTCCATCCTGTCAGTTGTCTTTTTACTTCCTTGGTGATGTCCTTTATTAAGGCACACAGGTTTTAAATTTTGATGATGTCCCATTGATCTCTTTTTTTCTCTTGCTGTTTTTGCTTTTGATGTCATATGAAAGAAATCAGTGACAAATCCAAGGTAATGAAGATTAACGTCTATTTTAGAGGGCCAAGAAATAAACCCATATACCTATGGTCAATTAATCCTTAACAAAAGTGGCAAGAATATACAATGGAGAAAAGACAGTCTCCTCAGCAAGTGGTGTTGAGAAAGCTGGACAGCCTCATGTAAATTAGTGAAGTTAGAACACTCCCTTACACCATATACAAAAGTAAACTCAAAATGGTTTAAAGACCTAAATATAAGATATGACAGCATAAAACTCCTAGAAGAGAACGTAGGCAAAACATTCTCTAACATAAATTGTAGCAATGTTTTCTTAGATCTGTCTCCCAAGGCAAAAGACATAAAAGCAAAAATAAACAAATGGGACCTAATCAAACTTAAAAGTTTTTGCACAGCAAAGGAAACTATCAAGAAAACAAAAAGACAACCTACAGAATGGGAGAAAATATTAATGTGAAAGACAAGGGGTTAATTTCCAAAATATACAAACAGCTCATACAACTCAGTATCAAAAAACCAAACAACCCAATCAGAAAATGGGCAGAAGACCTAAACAGACACTTCTCCAAAGAAGACATACAACTGGACAACAGGAACATGAAAAGATGCTCAATGTCACTAATTATTAGAGAAATGCAAATCAAAACCACAAGGAGGTATCACCTCACACTGGTCAGAATGGTTATCATCAAAATGTCTACAAATAATAAATGCTGGAGAGGGTGTGGAGAAAAGGGAACCATTCTACACTGTTGGTGGGAACATAAATTGGTACAGACACTATAGAAGTTTATGGAGGTTCATTTAAAAACTAAAAATAGAGCTACCACATGATTCAGCAATGTCATTTCTAGGCATATATCTGAAAAAGAAAAAAACTCTAATTTGAAAAGATACATGTACCCCAATATTCATAGCAGCACTATTTACAATAGCCAAGAAATGGAAGCAACCTAAGGGTCCATCAACAGAGGAATGGATAAAGAAGATGTGGCATATATATACAATAGAATATTACTCAGGTGTAAAAAAAGGGTAAAATGTTGCCATTTGCAGCAACATGGATGGACTTAGAGAATATCATACTAAGTGAAGTAAGTCAGACAGAGAATGACAAATATTATATAATACCACCTATAAAGACAAATATTTTATGTGGAATCTAAAAAATGATACAAATGACGTTATCTACAAAACAGAAATAGACTTGCAGACAAAGAAAACAAACTTATGGTTACCAAAGGGGAAAGGGAGGTGGGGAGGGATAAATTAGGAGTATGGGATTAACAGGTATACACTACTATATATAAAATTGGTAAGCAGCAAAGATTTACTGTAATACAGGGAACAATATTCAATATCTTGTAATAACCTATAATGGAAAATAATCTGAAAAATATATATAACTGAATCACTTTGCTGTACATGTAAAACTAACATAATATTATAAATCAACTATACTTCAATTAAAAAAAGATTTACATCTATTTTTTCTTCTAAGAGTTTTAGACTCTTAGTTCTTACATTTAGGTCTTTGATCCACTTTGGGTTAATTTTTGTATATGGTGTGAGGTAGGGTTCCAACTTCATCTTTTTGCATGTGGCTTTCAGTTTTTTCAGCATCGTTTGTTGAAGAGATTATTTTTCTCCATTGAATTGTCTTGGTACCCTTACAACAAGTTAAAAAGGCAAAACACCATAAAATTCTATATTTTCAGAATTGGAAAGGATATTAGGAATCTGTACTGGTCAGCCTTCTTAGTTGTAGACCATAGAATGCATTTTAGCTATTTTAATTGGGAAGGCATTTATTAAATCATTGTTGGAAGGAAAAGAGGCAGGAGCTCAAGGTCAGAGGTTCTCAAACTTGGTTGCACATTTAATCACCTGGGAGCTAATGCCCATATTATACCCTGTACCATATATCAGACTGTCTGGAGTAGAATCCAGGTGTCAATTTAAAAAAAATTTCCTCATGTGATTCCAATGCATGGTCAAGATTGAGAATCAGTACTCTAGACTGAGCTCCTAGAAATAACATCTAGAACCACAATGCTGAATTTGCCTGGTGAGGGAGCTGCTGCCATTACAGACCTCAGAACAACACAGCTTCTTCCATAATCTGCAAGCTGCAGCACCACTGACAATCTCAGGAAGTCACCTGTACTAGTACTAGCAAAAATGGCCTCTCAGTGCCCAGGCTGTTTCTCTAGGTAGCTCTTTCTGAATCAAAGTCTCACACAAGTGCGTTTGAATGTTAGAACCTGTCACACGGTCACATCTAGCAGCAAAGAAATCTAGGAAAATTGTTTATTTAGACTTTTCAGTGTGAAGATGGGACTCACAATGTGTAGAACTATTCAAATATGATGTGAATGTTAAAAAAAGTTTTGGAGTAACCAAGAAAGACAAATGTCTACTACAGGGTCAATTGATTGGTTACAAATCTGACATGAGTCAGAGACACCTGGGGGAACTTCGCAATAATAAAGCTTCTCAGGCCACAACCCTGGAGAAGCTGATTCAATAGGCTTGTGTGGGTTCTGGATTCTGCCAGGTTTGGGACTTTTGAGAGTCCAACCTCCCTCTTCGAATGTTTGCTCTCCAATCAGAAGCATTTCACTTCCAATCTGAGATAAGGCTTAATCTGCGCATGTCTCCAGAGAAGCAACAGAGTGATGCAGACTCACAATAAAGTGTCAAAGACCAAATAGAGCCTTTAGCTAGGATCTTAATCATAGGAATGGTGTGAGGAAAGGGTTCTAGACTGGTGAGTATTAGGGATATGGTATTTCTTGATTCTGTAGGATGACCATTATCCACCCTTGGGAGAACTGTATAGTTTGAAAAGTCATTTTCAATATTTGAAGGCAAATAAAAACAATCCCTTATTATTTTCATAATGAAAACAACTGCAAGTAAAGCTAGGTAAAATTTCCCAGGCTAGTGAGGTTATGTAGAAAGTAATAATTTCTAAGTGGGAGTATGTGTATGTGATTTTTATATTTATCTGAATAAGGCATGTGTTCAAAAAAGTTGGGTAACACTACCCTAAACCATCTGGCCCTTCCTTTTTGGGGAAGAGGTGTGAGTGAATTCAAAGCAAAGTGGGAGGGGAGCCCTCTGATGGCCATGTACTCCAACAGCTGCCCTTTGCACCCAGCAAATGAAGTGCTGCTTCTAAAAGATTATAATTTTAAACTACTCTCTAGAGTCTTCAATGTACATCTTTTAAAAAATTACTAGATCCACACAGCTCTAGTAGCCCAGGTGACCATCACATCTTATTTAATGTGCTGTATATTCACCATGTCCTGGGTCAGGGCCACTACAAATCACACCTTCCTGGAAAGCACATTGCTTTTTATCAACATCTTGATTTACAACCAGCAAAAATCCATAGCCTGCTGTGACCCTTCTAAAAAGCCTGGCTTTCACACCTTGTCCTCTTCAGAGGGAATAAAACACCCTCATTTCTTCTATCAGTGCATTGGCTAGAAACACTACCTGGACCATTTATTTGAGAGAGGCTTGTGTGTAGGGGAAAAGGCCCCGAAGATAGAGAGCTGATCTCACAGTGCAGCCGAGACCAATATGTAGCAGTCTATTCTCTGCAGTGAAAACGGGAATAGGGATTTGTATGCACTCATAAAGGCAGCTTAGGCTGGCAGACAGCATATTCTGAACCTTACTCCTTCTTCTAACCTCTCCCCATATGTTTTCATGACCTCATGGCTGTTATGTCATGAGGGTGGGGGTACAGGGAGGGAAGATTGACCAGAAGAATAAATCAGTTACATATTAAATTTTCTGGAAAAAAAGAATCCCTAGCAATTTGATAGGTCCTTGACAACACCTATTAAACTGAATCTTTTAAGAAAAACGGAGTTACCTATAGTGTGTTGTTTCCTCTGTTTTTGGCTAACTGTGAATCTGGCAGCTAGCAGAAAATCATAGTTGAAAGGAATCCAAATTAAACCAGATCTCCTCTATCACTCATGGCTGCTTCAGTAAAGCTCACATTATACCAAAAAATCAAGTGTTCATTGCAGAATCAGGGTGCAGGACGGCTTTTCTTTATACAGTCTAAACAGGAGCTGTGATGAATAACTTTTAGTTGCTTGTGATTAAATAGGGAGTCTGGATGAATATTTCCTGGAGCTGGAAGCATGGTGTTGAAGTGGAAAGCAGTTTACTATAGCAGTAGGACAAAGAAAAGGAGAAGCTGTGGCAGCCTGCAAACTCCTGACTGTTGCTCTGAGAGCTAGGAGGTTCAGGTGACTTGTGATAGATTCCTGTTCCCTCAGAAGTGGAGGAAAGAAGCTGCCACCTCTGGATAAACTTACAACAGCATTATAGCACGTCTCAGGTATAGAAACGCAAACACAGCATTATAGGAGACCCTGTAAAATGTCAAGAAGTATTGATTGGCAAAGACTGAAATGAATGCTAACACTCACATTGGGTAGGATGTAGTGACACAGACATATTCATATAATGCTAGTGGGAATATAAATCGCTACAGTCTTTCTGGAGGGCATTTAAGCAGTTTTGTAAAAACTTTAAATGTGCATTTCCTTTGGCCCAGAAATTTCATTCTAGGGTTTTCTTGAACAACTAAACAAAGATGTGTGTATAAGGATGTTCCTCCCAGTGTTTTATAATAGGAAACTACCTAAGTAGAGAATTGTTAAGTACACCATAATGCATCCACACAAAAGCATACTATGTAACCATTACAAATAATGCCTGAAAAGACATCCAGAAAAATGTTAAGAGGGTCCTCTGCTTGGTAAAATTTCAGAATTTTTTTTAAATGAAGGGAAAGGAAACAAATTCAAGAACTACTTGCCCTTCAATAATTGCAAAATAAAGCTGTTTCCTTCTTCAATATTAGGACCCCACCTATGAGGTACCTATGATTATGGATAAAGAAAGATATTTGCTGCATTTTTCCTATTTAAAAGAGAAGGCTTGTGTAATTAGCTCTCAACCCATGAAGTTTAGAGGACAACAGAGAGGGTTTTTTTTAATACAAATTTATTTATTTTTGGCTGCGTTGGGTCTTCGTTGCTGTGTGCAGGCTTTCTCTAGTTGTGGTGAGCGGGGGCTACTCTTCGTTGCGGTGCGTGGGCTTCTCATTGTGGTGGCTTCTCTTGTCGCGGAGCTCGGGCTCTAGGCACGCGAGCTTCAGTAGTTGGGGCAGGCGGGCTCAGTAGCTGTGGCTCATGGGCTCTAGAGCACAGGCTCAGTAGTTGTGGCGCATGGGCTTAGTTGCTCTGTGGCATGTGGGATCTTCCCAGACCAGGGCTCAAACCCGTGTCCCCTGCATTGGCAGGTGGATTCTTAATGACTGCACCACCAGAAAGTCCCAATAGAGAGTTTTGTTAAGGGAAAACTTTCTAGAGATTTTGTGTTTATTCATAGAATAAATGTTCATGCGATGAATGAATGAATGAAGTGAATGCTTTGTAGAGATAAAAGAGACAAGAGAAACCATCCAAATTCTCATCCTGCAAATGGGGTGCTTGAAGTCGTCAACTAGAGACTTACATAGCTAGAGATAGATGTACACACCTGGTAATTGGTAGTGCCAAGGTCCATTGTGACTTCACAAGATCAAGAGAGATCTGTGATTTCTCAGGTCCCTTCCACCTCTGGGTCGCCAAGTTCTGTAAGGGCTACTTGGATGTGATGACTACCTATTGGTAAGATGCTGTTTAAGGCTGTGGTTTAACATGGAGCTACTGATAACCATAGTACTTTATGCATGGGTGGTGCCAATAAATTCTTGGCCACTGGTAATCAGGATGAGGATGCTGTTTCTTCTGCCCTGGGAAGGACACACTGAGCGTCCTTTACTCCATGTCCAGGCCCCCTGTGACTGTAGTCACTGAAAGTACAGTCAGGGTGAGGTTGTAGTTTGTAGCTTAGAAAGCACAGTTTTCTCTTTCCTGCTAAAGGACCTAGCCCTGGCGAAGTTGTGGGATATGTGGTTTTAGACTCCGTTAGTGTTTTTTTCAGTGTTCCTCTTCTCCACCTGTTGCTGTTCTTACATCCTTCTCTTCCTATGTTTGCCAAAAACCTCCCAGGCACCTATCCTATGTCCATCTCAAAGGACCATAAATGGCAAACCATAAATCTATGGTTTCTATACCACATTAAAAAGTGTTTCATTATAGAAAATCTCAAATATACACAAAACTAGCAATAATGCCTATGTCCCCATTACTTGGTCTCATCAATTGTCAAAATTTTGCCAGCCTTATTTCAACTATTCCCTCTCTCAACATTTTTTGGGGGGAGTATTTTAAAGCACACCCTAGACATCATATTATTTCCCCTTTAGAATGAATCTCTGAGAAGGAATTTCTAAAAACACAATCACTATGCTATTAGTTCACAAACAAATTAATAATAATTCCTTAATGTCATCTAATACTCAATTCGTGTTCAAGGTTCACCAATTGTCTCAAAAATGTATTTTTATAATCAATTTGACTCAGGATCAAAACAAGGTCTATACATTGCATTTGGTTGGTATATTTCCCAAGTGTTTTAAAAATCTATCTATCTATCTTTGAGGTGCAACTCACCTAACATAAAATTAATCATTTTTTTTAACAGGGTCTTGGGGTCATGAGACCAAGGACATGTAAGTTTATTTTATTTTTTTAATTTTTGGCTGCCAAGCATGTGGTATCTTAGTTCCCCCACCAGGGATCGAACCCGCGCCCTCTGCATTGGCAGTGTGGTGTCTTAACCACTGGACCACCAGGGAAGTCCCTAAAAATTAATCATTTTAAAGCAAACAAATCAGTGGTATTTAGTGCAGCCACAATTTTTTGTAATCACCATCTTTATCTAGTTCTAAAACATTTTCATCATCCCAAAAGGAAACCCAGAACCCCCTTAAGCAGTTGCTCTCTTTTTCCGCCTCCTACCAGCACCTGGCAACCATCAGTCTGCATTCTATTGCTATGAAACTCCTTGTCCTGAATATTTCGTAAGATGGAATCATACAACATGTGACCCTTTGTGTCTGACTTTTTTCCCCTGAGCATAATGTTTTCCAGGTTCATCCATGTTGTGGCATGTGTAAGTACTTCATTCCTTTTTACAGTCGAATAATATTTCATTGTGTGAATATACCACAATTTGTTTATCCATTCATTTGTTGATGGGCATTTGGGCTGTTTTCATCTTTGGCTATTTTGAACAATGCTGCTGTGAACATGCTTGTGCATGTATCTGTTTGAGTACCAGTTTTCAATTCTTTTGAATATATACCCAGAAGTGTAATTGCTGGGTCGTAAAACAAATTTATGCTTAACTTTTTGAGGGACGGCCAAACTGGTTTCACAGGGACTGCACCATTTTACATTCCTACCAGCAATGTATGAGAGTACCAATTTCTCCACATCTTGCCAACATTTTCTATTTTTTATTTTTTTTATTATAGCCTTCCTAGTGGGTGTGAAGTGGTATCTCATCGTGGGTTTGATTTGCTTTTTCCCTAATGACTAATGACTTTGAGCTTCATTTCATGTGCTTCTAGGTCATTTGTACATCTTACTTGGAAAAATGTCTATTCAAGTCTTTTGTCCATTTTTAAATTGGTTTGTCTCTTTGTTATTGTTGTAAATTTTTAAAAATCTACAATTTTCCCTGCCCCCGACCTCCTTTCCATGCTATGTAGTTGTTGAACAAACCAGGTCATTTGTCCTGTAGAATTTCCCTCATTCTGTATTTGGCTGACTATTTTCACATGGTGTAATTTAACTTGTTTCTCTATCCCCTTATTTCCTGTAAACAGATACTTTGGAACTAGAGGCTTGATTAGATTCATTTTGTTGTGGTTGTTGTTGTTTTGTGGAGATACTTCATACCTGGTCTTATGTCCTTCCTACTGCATTACATGGAGGAGCACATAATGCCTCATTGTCCAGTTTTTAGTTATCCAAACTGTATATTGAGGAACTCTAAGGTTCTGCAGTGTTACTTATGGGGACTTGCACATGTTTAATTCAAATTTCATTAAAAATATACAAGTGACTATTTTTTTTCTGGATTTCTTCAGATTGAAGAGGAAGCCAAGTAGGTAAGTCTCAGTCCTCCACACAGCTTCAGCCAGAGTCACTTTAGTTTTATATATTGGAGTTCTAGGTAAGATTTAATTAGAAAAACATTAATTTTTAAAAATATGGAATAAAATGAACATGGTAATAAAATGAATCCCTTCTAAAATGTTAGCTGATTGTGTGACCCTTTCCAGAGGTACTTATGTCATAACTGGGGACTTTGGAAGCCAGAAAAACCTTAAGACTCAATGAAAAAATAAAAAGTTCTTTAATGCAAGTAATGGGTGCATCTGGAGGGAGACAGAGCAGAGTCTTCCTGGTGACCCTTGAATTATACATCATTATAATTATACATTACTGTTGTAATGTCCCCAAATCTAAGGGTGCCTCCCATTCATCTATGTTTTTTGCCTCATTAAATGAAAATGGATTTGAATAACAGAAACTCACATTTTAAAAATTGTTTTTATTTATTTATTTTTTATTTGTTTTTGGCAGTGTTGGGTTTTTTTTATTAGTTTCTGCTTTATAACAAAGTGAATCAGTCATACATATACATCTATTCCCACATCCCTTCCCTCTTGCATCTCCCTCCCTCCCACCCTCCCCATTCCACCCCTCCAGGCGGTCACAAAGCACCGAGCTGATCTCCCTGTGCTCTGCGGCTGCTTCCCACTAGCTATCTACCTTACGTTTGGTAGTGTATATATGTCCATGCCTCTCTTTCGCTTTGTCACAGCTTACCCTTCCCCCTCCCCATATCCTCAGGTCCATTCTCAAGTAGGTCTGTGTCTTTATTCCTGTTTTACCCCTAGGTTCTTCATGACATTTTTTTTAAAATTCCATATATATGTGTTAGCATACGGTATTTGTCTTTCTCTTTCTGACTTACTTCACTCTGTATGACAGACTCTAGGTCTATCCACCTCATTACAAATAGCTCAGTTTCGTTTCTTTTTATGGCTGAGTAATATTCCATTGTATATATGTGCCACATCTTCTTTATCCATTCATCCGATGATGGGCACTTAGGTTGTTTCCAGCTCCGGGCTATTGTGAATAGAGCTGCAATGAACATTTTGGTATATGTCTCTTTTTGAATTATGGTTTTCTCAGGGTATATGCCTAGTAGTGGGATTGCTGGATCATATGGTAGTTCTATTTTTAGTTTTTTAAGGAACCTCCATACTGTTCTCCATAGTGGCTGTACCCATTCACATTCCCACCAGCAGTGCAAGAGTGTTCCCTTTTCTCCACACCCTCTCCAGCATTTTTTGTTGCCGCGCACGGGCTTTCTCTAGTTGCGGCAAGCGGGGCTACTCTTCATTGTGGTGTGTGGGCTTCTCATTGTGGTGGCTTCTCTTGTTGCGGAGCACGGGCTCTAGGTGTGGGGTTTCACTAGTTGTGGTGCACGGGCTCTAGAGTGCAGGCTCAGTAGTTGTGGCACACGGGCTTAGCTGCTCTGCGGCATGTGGTATCTTCCCGGACCAGGGCTCGAACCCGTGTCCCCTGCATTGGCAGGTGGATTCTTTACCACTGTGCCACCAGGGAAGTCCCTAGAAACTCACATTTTAAAGTCGAGCCTAAAGCTTTATGAGAGGACTATGGTTCAGAATGGAAGGTGTGTGAGGTGGGAATGGCTGAGAATCTGGCAATTGCCCCTGGTGTGGTATATAGATGTCCTTTGGGTGTCTTTTGCTGAAAAGATCTCTAATTCTGGTCACAAGAAAAAATCCTCCATCTTTCTGACACAGAACATACACATTCTCTGTGATACCTTAAATCAATACCTGATCATCCACCAGATGCTTTTCTAGCATTCCATTAAAATTGAGCTCTTCTCTATAACTGGATGTTGAACACATCAAGGTGATGGACAGCCCATCAGTCCCTTATCCCCAGGATTTTGGAGGCAAAGTCTTCAGTCTTTTTGTGGTTAAAAGGAGATTTATGAAACTTTGCCTCAATTCTAGTTTAATCCCCAAGTGTCTTGCTTTTTAATCATCAAAGAATTGTAAAGTCTGCCCTTCACGGAACTAGGAACAGCAGGACGGACACACAGCTGGATCCCATTGCAGGCAGATGGGGAGAGCACTGAGACCACATATTTCCTCTGAGATGAGAAGACTCCAGTTCCGATTATCCTGTCCCTCTGCTCTGTAGTATTGTTTCTGGAATAGAAGATCTTGCCAGTAGAACAAATGCTTTAGCTAGAGTCTACTTATGTTATCATTACTATCATCATCATCATCATCATCATGCCTATATTCCAACATAATGTTGGAAAAGAGGGGCAACTACTTCCCCTCTTTACCTTCTGAAGCTGATTTTAAAAGGGCTACAGAAACAAGGGAAGAAAAGCAGCCAATCCAAGGTTTGGATCAGCTGCTGTCCCCGCAAACTCCAAATTTACTGTAGAAACTCAATGACCTTTCTGATTGCCCTGACAGAATTCTCATGAATTGTCCATGAAGATTTGGATTAAATTTTATCAGCTTTTATCCAAACTGATAAAAAGAATATATATAATAACAGTGACTTTTTAGACACAAATGTTAAGGTTTATCAACTCCCAAGCCCTTTCCCCAACTAACAGGTTTCAGGGTGATGACTGCGAGCCAAGGACAGAGGTACTGTTGGAAGGAAGGTTGAACCCAATCACATACAGAAAATGAAGCTGCACAAGAGGCCTTCTAGAGGGCCTCCTCCCTGTTCATCAGGCCACATCCCTTTTGGTATAGAAACCATACCTGTATGTATGGGTTTAGGTATAAAATGTTCATTATGGTGAACAACTGGAGAGAACCTAAATGCTCAACAGTGGGAAGACAGGGAAGTATAACTGCATATTGAAACATTAAAAAAGATGTTGCATAAAATTGATTGATGTGGGAAGATGCTCATGATAAATTAGTTGAAAAATAAGATGGGAAATTTTACATATTTATAATTTTTCTTTTTAGTTTTGGATATTTTTAGTCTTGAAAGAATTATGTGTGCTTTACTTGGGAGGAGAAGGGAGGTTCTATTCTAAGCCTTTTTGTATATTTGCATGGATTGGCTTAGCGGATTAGCTCCCTGTGGAAGGCACAGACATCTTGGACCAATGGGAATAGACAGAGAGTGAAAATGTTTCAACTTGGGAAGAAGAGAGGAAGGACAAGCCTAGATGACCTTGGAGTGGCCTGAGTACTGCCTGAGAAAAGGGGTAGGTGGCAGATGGACCAGTGAATAGAATAAATGAAGGCTTGATTTGATGTACCAGACTCCAAGCTTTGAGCTATTCACAGTTTGGTTACATACCACCAACATGAGTGTGAGTGGAATAATGTCAGTGCCCAGCATAAGGTGGGATATCCCACCTTATGGGATATAAGGTGGGATAGGAGTGATGTTGTAATGTTTCTGGTTTTGTTGTTGTTATTTTAGCCTTTTAATCTTCTTTCTTTACCTGCATGGTTCTGAGTGAGGAGACTTGACAGTCCTCTGCATATCCCAGGAGTGAGATTTTAAACATCAGTTTGACAGAAAAAAATGGGTTCATGTAGACAGAGGATGATGATGGGACACCAAACATATGGATCTTCTTTTCAAGTGGCAGCTCACTGCCCTAAATGCACTGCTCCAAGTAGAAACACAGGTTAAGATTCAGAGGCTAACATCAAAGATAGGGTGCTTTTTTTTCTACAGGTTAAAAAGCAACTTGTGGTGTTACTGCAAATATATCTGAAAGGTGTTGGCAACTTCAAAGGAATTCATTAGGAGATTTCCCCACTAAAGCTCCTGGAAGTTTACTAAATGCATACAGGTGTTTTATAAAAGTAGGATCAGGAGGCATTTTAGTACAGACCTCCGATTAGGTAACTGGAGGAGAGTTGTGTTAAAGGTCAGGAATGGAGAGCAGTTTCTTGTGATGCATTTACTGGGGCAAAGTTCCTAACCCTTTTCATCTGTTTCCTCTTCTTTAAAATGGTAATAATAATACCCAAGCTTACAGAGGCATTGAGAGGATTAAATAATATTGTTTGTGTACAATATTATTGTTCAATATTATTGAACAATATTATTGGAATTAAATAACGTTAATTCTTTTATAGGTAAAACAAAATGCTCAAAATCAACATCTGAATCAAAATCTGCAATATTTGCTTTGGAAGGATTCTAGGTTCTTCCCAAGTGAATCATACCTAAAAGACAAGCCATGGGAGAGGAAGGTAAACTCAACCCACTCCTTGAGGTTCAGAAGGAACATATTGGTGGGATGTTGAAGGAAGGAGGTTGTTGGAAGGTCAGAATTTGAATAAGAATTGAAAGAAATAGTCTCTCATCCCGCTAGTGTTCAAATGATCTCACTCGGTCTTAAGAAGTGAAACATATAGGGCCTGGTAAAATTTTGAAGCTTTCTGAAAGGTTGCTCAAAAAAGATAAGAAAAAAGGGAACAGCCATTTTTGGACAGATGAAGTGATGTACACACACTCACTATTGAATCTTGGACAGGAAGATCCACCACGATTACAATCTGGCTTCCAGTCCAGAGGCCAGTTCAGCCAAATATTTTGTTCATGCTTTTTAAAACTCAGTGGCAAGTACATAAAAATGTCTACAACCCAGATGAGGTTGTTAAATTCTTTCTTAAGAACAGACAGAAAGAAGTGATTTACTGGAGCATATTGCTGGGTTTGTTTTTATTTTTATTTTTGCTCTTCTAATCCCCAAGCCCATAGCAGCCCATCTAGTTGAATCTTGATTTGTTTTGTCTCATATGAATGTGAACATCCATCCTCCCAGCAGAAATGGTAAATAGCTGTACACATCTATGTCATGAAGTGGTCATAAATAACAATCATTTATAGGGCTGGTGGGAGGGCAAACTTTGGGCTTAGAGAACTGCCTGCAGCTTCACTGTTCTATGAAGTTTTCTGTAACTAAAGGAGCAAAAACATTGTTCTTTGTTATTGTTGTTTAAAATTATTATTTTAAAATCATACATACACATAGTAAAAAAAAATTGGTATGTTAAAGAATGGTATTAAATGAAAAAGCTCTGTCTGCCACAGTGGTAACCACTTAAAAGTGATCAGTTTTAGGCTACACAAATCATGCAAAAACATGTTCTTGTAAAAATTTTAAACCACACAGATAAAGCTAGAGTCCTTCTTGACTATCACCCCAATTACATTCCCCTCCTCAGAAGTCACCACCATTGTTAACAGTGGTGGGTTTCCTCTCAGATCTTTATAATCTTTATTGGTATGCTTATATTGATTCTTATTTTGCACAAACAGTACACTGCATTTATTACCCAACCAATTGCTTTTTTGACTTAATAATATATCTTGACATTCTTCCATGTCCGTGCATATATGTCTATTTCACTTCTTTAAACTGTAGTGTAATATCACTCTGCCATAATTTATTTATGCACAGTGGACACTTAGATATTTCACTATTACAACACGGAGCTGCACTGAGCTTCATTGTCCCTACTACCTGGTACACATATGGAAGTGTTTCTCTAGAATACATGGGAAGCATCCATTTTTAGCCATTTCCATTTTAAGTTCTGTTTTTCACCATGATCATTAAAAATTATATGCTAATCACTTATTTTTTGATTTACCAAGTTCAGATTTTATCAGTTGACTCCTTACTATGAAAGAAAGATGGAGAATTTAGTTCACTTCTATAACCTTTCACCTCCTTTCTACTCCCAAGTTTTGTTAGTTATATTTTTATCATTGGCTCTTCTATTGATTACTTTTACAACTTTATATAACACACTTCAATGTCTAGTTCTTTTTTAAACAACTTTAGACAATATCTTTCGATTCCCTATTGTGAACATATTAGCACTTCTTCTTCATCCTCCTCTCCTCTCCTCCCAACTTCTGTCAGCTACAGTATTACTTTTATCTTGTCCAGGTTTATAGTCTTTACATTCTATTCTGCAACTGCACAATCCTCCATGGTTTCTCTGTCAACTGATTCTAAAAACTGGAAACCTTTTGACAATGTCTTAATATTGACTCTTTAAATAATATTCTTGATATACCCAAATGTCGTTGAACCCTTGGAGAAGGAACAGAACTGTTCAAAGAAAACTGCTCGGGGGAGAGGGGGAAGATGGCGGAAAACTAAGACGCGGAGATCACCCTCTTCCCCACAGATACATCAGAAATACATCTACACGTGGAACAACTCCTACAGAACACCTACTGAACGCTGGCAGAAGACCTCAGACCCCCCAAAAGGCAAGAAACTCCCCACGTACCTGGGTAGGGCAAAAGAAAAGAGAATAAACAGAGACAAAAGAATAGGGCCGGGACCTGCACCAGTGGGAGGGAGCTGTGAAGGAGGAAAAGTTTCCACACACTAGGAAGCCCCTTCGCGGGTGGAGACTGCGGGTGGCGGAGGGTGGGAGCTTCGGAACCGAGGAGAGCACAGCCACAGGGGTGCGGAGGGCAAAGCGGAGAGATTCCCGCACAGAGGATCGGTGCCGACCAGCACTCACCAGCCCGAGATACTTGTCTGCTCACCCGCCGGGGCGGGCGGGGCTGAGAGCTGAGGCTCAGGCTTCGGTAGGAGCACAGGGAGAGGACTGGCGGTGTGAACACAGCCTGAAGGGGTTAGTGCACCACGGATAGCCGGGAGGGAGTCCGCGAAAAAGTCTGGACCTGCAGAAGAGGCAAGAGACTTTTTCTTCCCTCTGTTTCCTAGTGCGCGAGGAGAGGGGATTAAGAACGCTGCTTAAAGAAGCTCCAGAGACGGGCGCAAGCTGCGGGTAACAGCGCAGACCCCAGAGACGGGCATAAGACGCTAAGGCTGCTGCTGCCGCCAACAAGAAGCCTGTGTGTGAGCACCGGTCACTTTCCACACCTCCCTTCCGGGGAGTCTGTGCTGCCCGCCACTGCCAGGGTCCCGGGATCCAGGGACGGCTTCCCCAGGAGGGCGAACGGCGCGCCTCAGGCTGGTGCAACGTCATGCTGGCCTCTGCCGCTGCAGGCTCGCCCCGCACTCCGTACCCCTCCCTCCCCCCTGGCCTGAGTGAGCCAGAGCCCCCAAATCAGCCACTCCTTTAACCCAGTCCTGTCTGAGCGAAGAACAGACGCCCTCCGGCGACCTACACGCAAAGGCGGGGCCAAATCCAAAGCTGAAACCCGGGAGCTGTGCGAACAAAGAAGAGAAAGGGAAATCTCTCCCAGCAGCCTCAGGGGCAGCGGCTTAAATCTGCACAATCAACTTGATGTATCCTGCATCTGTGGAATACCTGAATAGATAACAAATCATCCCAAATTGAGGAGATGGACTTTGAGAGCAAGATTTATTATTTTTTCCCCTTTTCCTCTTTTTGTGAGTGTGTATGTGTACGCTTCTGTGTGAGATTTTGTCTGTATAGCTTTGCTTTCACTGTTTGTCCTAGGGTTCTATTTGTCCGTTTTTTTTCTTTGTTTGTTTGTTATTTACTTAAAATTTTTTTCTTTTTTTTTTTTTTTTTTTTTGCGGTATGCGGGCCTCTCACTGTTGTGGCCTCTCCCGTTGCGGAGCACAGGCTCCGGATGCGCAGGCTCAGCGGCCATGGCTCACGGGCCCAGCCGCTCCGCGGCATATGGGATCCTCCCGGACCGGGGCACGAACCCGTATCCCCTGCATCGGCAGGCGGACTCTCAACCACTGCGCCACCAGGGAGGCCCAAAATTTTTTTCTTAATAATTATTTTTTTATTTTAATAACTTTATTTTACCTTACTTTATTTTATTTTCTTTTATCCTCTTTCTTTCTTTCTTTCTTTCTTTCTACTTTTTCTCCCTTTTATTCTGAGCTGTGTGGATGAAAGGCTCTTGGTGTTGCAGCCAGGAGTCAGTGCTGTGCCTCTGAGGTGGGAGAGCCAACTTCAGGACACTGGTCCACAAGAGACCTCCCAGCTCCACGTAATATCAAATGGCGAAAATCTCCCAGAGATCTCCATCTCAACACCAACACCCACCTTCACTCAATGACCAGCAAGCTACAGTGCTGGACACCCTATGTCAAACAACTAGCAAGACATGAACACAACTCCACCCATTACCAGAGAGGCTGCCTAAAATCATAATAAGTCCACAGACACCCCAAAACACACCACCAGACGTGGACCTGCCCACCAGAAAGACAAGATCCAGCCTCATCCACCAGAACACAGGCACTAGTCCCCTCCACCAGGAAGCCTACACAACCCACTGAACCAACTTTAGCCACTGGGGACCGACACCAAAAACAACGAGAACTATGAACCTGCAGCCTGCAAAAAGGAGACCCAAACACAGTAAGATAAGCAAAATGAGAAGACAGAAAAACACACAGCAGATGAAGGAGCAAGATAAAAACCCACCAGACCTAACAAATGAAGAGGAAATAGGCAGTCTACCTGAAAAAGAATTCAGAATAATGATAGTAAAGATGATCCAAAGTCTTGGAAATAGAATAGACAAAATGCAAAAAAAATTTAACAAGGACCTAGAAGAACTAAAGGTGAAACAAGCAACGATGAACAACACAATAAATGAAATTAAAAATACTCTAGAAGGGATCAATAGCAGAATAAATGAGGCAGAAGAACGGATAAGTGACCTGGAAGATAAAATAGTGGAAATAACTACTGCAGAGCAGAATAAAGAAAAAAGAATGAAAAGAACTGAGGACAGTCTCAGAGACCTTTGGGACAATATTAAACGCACCAACATTAGAATTATAGGGGTTCCAGAAGAAGAAGAAGAGGAAAAGAAAGGGACTGAGAAAATATTTGAAGAGATTATAGTTGAAAACTTCCCTAATATGGGAAAGGAAATAGTTAATCAAGTCCAGGAAGCACAGAGAGTCCCATACAGGATAAATCCAAGGAGAAACATGCCAAGACACATATTAATCAAACTGTCAAAAATTAAATACAAAGAAAACATATTAAAAGCAGCAAGGGAAAAACAACAAATAACACACAAGGGAATCCCCATAGGGTTAACAGCTGATCTTTCAGCAGAAACTCTGCAAGCCAGAAGGGACTGGCAGGACATATTTAAAGTGATGAGGAGAAAAACCTACAACCAAGAATACTCTACCCAGCAAGAATCTTATTCAGATTTGATGGAGAAATGAAAACCTTTACAGACAAGCAAAATCTGAGAGAGTTCAGCACCACCAAACCAGCTTTACAACAAATGCTAAAGGATCTTCTCTAGGCAAGAAACACAAGAGAAAGAAAAGACCTACAATAACAAACCCAAAACAATTAAGAAAATAGGAATAGGAACATACATATCGATAATTACCTTAAATGTAAATGGATTAAATGCTCCCACCAAAAGACACAGACTGGCTGAATGGATACAAAAACAAGACCCATATATATGCTGTCTACAAGAGACCCACTTCAGACCTAGGGACACATACAGACTGAAAGTGAGGGGATGGAAAAAGATATTCCATGCAAATGGAAATCAAAAGAAAGCTGGAGTAGCAATTCTCATATCAGACAAAATAGACTTTAAAATAAAGACTATTAGAAGAGACAAAGAAGGACACTACATAATGATCAAGGGATCGATCCAAGAAGAAGATATAACAATTGTAAATATTTATGCACCCAACATAGGAGCACCTCAATACATAAGGCAAATACTAACAGCCATAAAAGGGGAAATTGACAGTAACACAATCATAGTAGGGGACTTTAACACCCCACTTTCACCAATGGACAGATCATCCAAAATGAAAATAAATAAGGAAACACAAGCTTTAAATGATACATTAAACAATATGGACTTAATTGATATTTATAGGACATTCCATCCAAAAACAACAGAATACACATTTTTCTCAAGTGCTCATGGAACATTCTCCAGGGTAGATCATATCTTGGGTCACAAATCAAGCCCTGGTAAATTTAAGAAAATTGAAATTGTATGAGGTATCCTTTCCGACCACAACGCTATGAGACTAGATATCAATTACAGGAAAAGATCTGTAAAAAATACAAACACATGGAGGGTAAACAATACACTACTTAATAACGAAGTGATCACTGAAGAAATCAAAGAGGAAATCAAAGAATACCTAGAAACAAATGACAATGGAGACATGACGACCCAAAACCTATGGGATGCAGCAAAAGCAGTTCTAAGAGGGAAGTTTGTAGCAATACAATCCTACCTTAAGAGACAGGAAACATCTCGAATAAACAACCTAACCTTGCACCTAAAGCAATTAGAGAAAGAAGAACAAAAAAAACTCCAAAGTTAGCAGAAGGAAAGAAATCATAAAGATCAGATCAGAAATAAATGAAAAAGAAATGAAGGAAACGATAGCAAAGATCAACAAAACTAAAAGCTGGTTCTTTGAGAAGATAAACAAAATTGATAAACCATTAGCAGACTCATCAAAAAAAAGAGCAAGAGGACTCAAATCAATAGAATTAGAAATGAAAAAGGAGAAGTAACAACTGACACTGCAGAAATACAAAAGATCATGAGAGATTACTACAAGCAACTCTATGGCAAGAAAATGGACAACCTGGAAGAAATGGACAAATTCTTAGAAATGCACAACCTGCCAAGACTGAATCAGGAAGAAACAGAAAATATGAACAGACCAATCACAAGTACTAAAATTGAAACTGTGATTAAAAATCTTCCAATAAGCAAAAGCCCAGGACCAGATAGCTTCACAGGGGAATTCTATCAAACATTTATAGAAGAGCTAACACCCATACTTTTCAAACTCTTCCAAAATATAGCAGAGGGAGGAACACTCCCAAACTCATTCTATGAGGCCACCATCATCCTGATACCAAAACCAGACAAAGATGTCACAAAGAAAGAAAACTACAGGCCAATATCACTGATGAACATAGATGCAAAAATCCTCAACAAAATACTAGCAAACAGAATCCAAAAGCACATTAAGAGGATCATACACCACGATCAAGTGGGGTTTATTCCAGGAATGCAAGGATTCTTCAATATATGCAAATCAATCAACGTGATACATCATATTAACAAACTGAAGGAGAAAAACGATATGGTCATCTCAATAGATGCAGAGAAAGCTTTTGACAAAATTCAACACCCATTTATGATAAAAACCCTCCAGAAAGTAGGCATAGAGGGAACTTTCCTCAACATAATAAAGGCCATATATGACAAACCCACAGCCAACATCATCCTCAGTGGTGAAAAACTGAAAGCATTTCCACTAAGATCAGGAACAGGACAAGGCTGCCCACTCTCACCACTCTTATTCAACATAGTTTTGGAAGTTTTAGCCACAGCAGTCAGAGAAGAAAAGGAAATAAAAGTAATCCAAATTGGAAAAGAAGAGGTAAAGCTGTCACTTTTTGCAGATGACATGATACTATACATAGAGAATCCTAAAGATGCTACCAGAAAACTACTAGAGCTAATCAATGAATTTGGTAAAGTAGCAGGATACAAAATTAATGCACAGAAATCTCTGGCATTCCTATACACTAATGATAAAAAATCTGAAAGTGAAATCAAGAAAACACTCCCATTTACCATTGCAACAAAAAGAATAAAATATCTAGGAAGAAACCTCCCTAAGGACACAAAAGACCTGTATGCAGAAAATTATAAGACACTGATGAAAGAAATTAAAGATGATACAAATAGGTGGAGAGATATACCATGTTCTTGGATTGGAAGAATCAACATTGTGAAAATGACTCTACTACCCAAAGCAATCTACAGATTCAATGCAATCCCTATCAAACTACCACTGGCATTTTTCACAGAACTAGGACAAAAAAGTGGACAATTTGTATGGAAACACAAAAGACCCCGAATAGCCAAAGCAATCTGGAGAACAAAAAACGGAGCTGGAGGAATCAGGCTCCCTGACTTCAGACTATACTACAAAGCTACAGTAATCAAGACAGTATGGTACTGGCACAAAAACAGAAAGATAGATCAATGGAACAGGATAGAAAGCCCAGAGATAAACCCACGGACATATGGTCACCTTATCTTTGATAAAGGAGGCAGGAATGTACAGTGGAGAAAGGACATTCTCTTCAATAAGTGGTGCTGGGAAAACTGGACAGCTACATGTAAAAGTATGAGATTAGATCACTCCCTAATACCATACACAAAAATAAGCTCAAAATGGATTAAAGACCTAAATGTAAGGCCAGAAACTATCAAACTCTTAGAGGAAAACATAGGCAGAACACTCTATGACATAAATCACAGCAAGATCCTTTTTGACCCACCTCCTAGAGAAATGGAAATAAAAACAAAAATAAACAAATGGGACCTAATGAAACTTAAAAGCTTTTGCACAGCAAAGGAAACCATAAATAAGACTAAACGACAACCCTCAGAATGGGAGAACACATTTGCAAAGGAAGCAACTGACAAAGGATTAATCTCCAAATAAGCAGCTCATGCAGCTCAATAACAAAAAAACAAACAACCCAATCCAAAAATGGGCAGAAGACCGAAACAGACATTTCTCCAAAGAAGATATGCAGACTGCCAACAAACACATGAAAGAATGCTCAACATCATTAATCATTAGAGAAATGCAAATGAATAGTACCATAAGATATCATCTCACACCAGTCAGAATGGCCATCATCAAAAAATCTAGAAACAATAAATGCTGGAGAGGGTGTGGAGAAAAGGGAACACTCTTGCACTGCTGGTGGGAATGTGAATGGGTACAGCCACTATGGAGAACAGTATGGAGGTTCCTTAAAAAAATACAAATAGAACTACCATATGACCCAGCAATCCCACCTCTGGGCATATACCCTGAGAAAACCATAATTCAAAAAGAGTCATGTACCAAAATATTCATTGCAGCTCTGTTTACAATAGCCAGGAGATGTAAACAACCTAAGTGTCCATCATCGGATGAATGGGTAAAGAAGATGTGGCACATATATACAATGGAATATTACTCAGCCATAAAAAGAAACGAAATCGAGCTATTTGTAATGAGGTGGATGCACCTAGAGTCTGTCATACAGAGTGAATTAAGTCAGAAAGAGAAAGACAAATACCTTATCCTAACACATATATATGGAATTTAAGAAAAAAAAATGTCATGAAGAACCTAGGGGTAAGAGAGGAATAAAGACACAGACCTATTAGAGAATGGACTTGAGGATATGGGGAGGGGGAAGGGTAAGCTGTGACAAAGTGAGAGAGTGGTATGGACGTATATACACTACAAAACGTAAAACAGCTAGGGGGAAGCAGCTGCATAGCACAGGGAGATCAGCTCGGTGCTTTGTGACCACCTAGAGGGGTGGGATAGGGAGGGTGGGAGGAAGGGAGATGCAAGAGGGAGGGGATATGGGAAGATATGTATATGTATAACTGATTCACTTTGTTATAAAGCAGAAACTAACACACCATTGTTAAGCAATTATACTCCAATAAAGATGTAAAAATAAATTAATAAATAAAATAAAATAAAATAAAGAAGAAAGAAAACTGCTCATGCATCAAGGTCAAGTTTTTTTTTTACTTAATTAATTAATTTTATTTTTGGCTGTGTTGGGTCTTCGTTGCTGCACGCAGGCTTCCTCTAGTTGCGGCAAGTGGGGGCTACTCTTCGTTGTGGTGCACGGGCTTCTCATTGCGGTGGCTTCTCTTGTTGTGGAGCACGGGCTGTAGGCGTGCGGGCTTCAGTAGTTGTAGCACGTGGGCTCAGTAGTTGTGGCTCATGGTCTGTAGAGCGCAGGCTCAGTGGTTGTGGCGCACGGGCTTAGGTGCTCCGTCGCATGTGGCATCTTCCCGAACCAGGGCTTGAACACATGTCCCCTGACTTGGCAGGCGGATTCTTAACCACTGCCCCACCAGAGAAGTCCCTCAAGGTCCAGTTTATTACCTTTTCTTACCCTCCATCATATGCTGGAAATCATGTTTTGTTTGTTTCGTAGATGGAGCATAACTTTGTAAGAAAGTTCTTTTACTTCTGACATTTCTAATTTTCCTTTCTTCCTTCCTTTTTCTCCTCCATTATTTCTTATCCATCTCTGCCTTCATCCTTTATGTGCATTTGGGGCTCTATTTTACCTGTAAATAAGGTCTTATCCACTTTTCATTTTCCAGAAAGTCATCAGACCAGAGGGTCCCTCTCTCCTATTCTCTTCTGTAGATCTTTACTCTTGTTTTAGTGAGAGTTTGGAGGAAGGGAATTGAAATATATCAGTTCAGACATCTATCTCAAACCAGACAAAGGAGGAATTTTTTTAAAGTTTCCTTCAAACTCCACTGTTTCTTTGAAGGCATTTTCAACATATGGATGCCAGTTTCAACAAACTAGTCAACTCTTAGTTTTCTAATTAGCCAGAGATAGGTGAGAGTAGTTTATTACCCAAATCATAAAACCAAACCCTAACATTTGTCAGAAATGGTGTTCATCACTGACTCTGTTAAAAGGCACCTAGTCTATAAGCTTGACCTCTGCATCGTATCTGTCAGTCCTGGCTAAGAAGGGGAGGGACTGAAGGAAGACTCAGTGTCCTTGGCAGTGCTACAGGGCTAGGCTTTTTAATGGCTCATCCTTTTGCAGTGCTGTCCCAGAGAACTGGCACTGCAGGTAGCCCAGGGAAAAGCAGGATAACAAAGTGGGTAAAAATTTGGGATCCAGGGATTCTGATACTTTACAGCTGTGTGATTTTTTTAGTATTTCATTTCTTAAGCTTCAACTTCCTTATCTACAAGGCAGGGGTGATAATAGTGCCCCCCCTCATAGGATTGTTATTGGAGTTAAACGAGGTAATACACATATAAAGCACTTGGTGCCAACGCACAGTAAGCATCCAATAAATGTTAGCTATTTTTATAATGAACCTTGCATTCTGTATATATACTGTCCTCTATGGGAAATTTCAGAGGAAAGAGGGAATGTGGTTCCCACCTTTGTGGAGTTCCTGGACTAAGGAATGGCCAATATTTTCACTCTGTAGTACTTCACATATGGCAAGAGTTTAATGGATATCTGTTGGATAAATACTGAATAACCTTTGGTCCTGATGGAAGACATGGCTCCTCCTCTCAGGGAATACTCAGATAAAGAGAAATAAGGTACATATTATATAAACAAGTACCAAGTATCCACTCATATGATAATTCATTCAACCAATATTTGATACTCATTGGCTATATGAAGAAATTATATTAGGACATTTAACAAGATACAGCTCCTTCTTCAAGAGGTTTAAAGTTTAGTAGATAAGATTTGTACACAGAGCTAAATACATTAGAGTGAGGGTATTACTGACCAACTGGGACAAGGCAATTTTCAAGTTGCCTCATTCCCATGTCCAAGTCCTCTCTCCCATCCCTGGTTACCATCCATCTCTCATGTGTCTGTGGCAATGTTTATTTCCAAGGTAATAATAAAAAAAAATCATGTGGACTGTGTCTGAAAAAAAAATGGAGATAGGTACATAGCTCCCTAACTGCTCAAATAAACCCATATATATATATATATATATATATATTTTTTTTTTTTTTGGCGGTACGCAGGCCTCTCACTGTTGTGGCCTCTCCCATTGCGGAGCACAGGCTCTGGACACGCAGGCTCAGTGGGCACGGCTCACGGGCTCTGCCGCTCTGCGGCATGTGGGATCTTCCCGGACCGGGGCATGAACCCGTGTCCCCTGCATTGGCAGGCGGACTCTCAACCACTGCGCCACCAGGGAAGCCCTAAACCCATAGATTTAATCTCCCTGAAGTCAAATGAGCTTTCCAGAGCAACACATTGTTCCCACCGACTTTCTAACCCTAGCCACTCACGGACTTCTCTCTGTGATCGAAACCCTTCACCACGTTAGTCATCTTATAAGTACATACCTACAGGGAAGTTGGAAAAATCTTTTACTTGCAAATTCCATATTACCTCACACTCGGTGTGTTGTATTTCTGGAGGTAGAGAATGGATTGGAGGAAAAAAAATTGAAACTAGAAAAACATGAGTTCAAATCTCATCTTCTTAGATGAGTGACTCTTGGACAAGTTAATTTAAGCTGAGTCTCAATGTCCTCTTATAAAATGAAAATAATAGTGCTGTGTCAAAGACTGTTAGTTTTTTTCCCCAAATGCAGCCTATCCTTTACCATAGTGATAGAATTTTTAGCTGGTCATGAGGTTGCCTAGACAGAACAAGTCTTCCTTGGCTATGTGAATAAATTCTGGTTAAAGGGATGATGGTGGAAGCAATGTGTAGGTAAGTGTTTAACTAGCTCTACACCAACCCCCCCCCACACACACATACACACTCACTCACAAAGTGTTACATATAAGCTCATATGTTTATTATTAATTTTAATAATATTAAAGACATAATTTGCAAATAATAATAGAGTATTCAGTACTGTATCATAAGCTCTTTATAGCCAATTGAATATTACAGGGTACTTTGGTTGATTGTTGCTGAACTCTCATATCTGTATGCAACCTATGATTGCAGTTCAACCATGATTTGACAAATGGAGTTCCATTCCAATTTACTCTTTTCCCAATAAATTGTCATTAAATCTGAAATGTGATCTACTATTAAACTATTTTTATCATTATATAAACTATACTCATTAAATTGAAAATTTCTTTCAATTTTAGCACTACATATTTCAGAATCTCATCATCCATCAATGAAGTGAGTGACTATTGTGCTGAATTGCATAATAGTTTTCAAATACTGGAAGAATATTTCCTTAATGTTCTGTGCTATTCATAATGTGATGACCACAGACACACCACACTTTTAGTTTATTCTGCATTTTTTGCATTTTTCTCAATTACTTTCTTAAGTTCAGGCAAGTAACAAAATAATAAATCAAACTCTGACTTGTAGCATTTCCATGATGTAAATATTCTCATCATGGCTGAGTTCAAACTACCAGCATGAGGTCACTGAACACACAGTTGGGAGGAAATATGCAGTGTTTTCACTATGTAAATGTGATAGATAAAATTTCATATGTTATGGTTATTTGGAATTCTTTGAATTGTCTCTTTATATTTTCTTACCACTCTTACCATTGGGTTTTCTCTCTCCCTCTCTTTCTTACTTGTAAGATCTCTTTGTATGTTATCTGTCATATCTATCATCTGTCACTAGAATGTAAGCTCCATGAATATAGGAATATCGTATACACAAATAACAAAATAATAAATCAAACCCTGGCTTGTAGCATTTGCTAAATGTTTTATTTAGCACGACATCCAGTAGTACCTATTGCATAAAAGGTGTTCAAATGAATGTTTATTAAGTGAATGAATGTGTTGCAAATATTTCCCCAGACTACAATTTTTCTTTTTATTTTATTTATGCTTATTATTTTCTGCCTTTTCATTGACTAAGTCTGAGTTTTCTGTCCTATTTAAGAATGCCTCTCTCATCTCAAGGTTGATTATTCTCCTAAGTTTTTCTAAAAGTTTTATTTTTTTGGTTACATTTAAATCTGGAATCCATCTGGAATTTATTTTTGTATATGACATGCATTTCTTCCAGATGGCCAGCCTACTGTGCCTCTTCTGTAAATAAATTATTTTTCTTTACTAAACTGAAATTCTACCTTTGTGGTACATTAAGTTCCTATGTATTCTGGACTCAATTTCTGATATTCTAATTTGTTTAATTATGCATATTTCTGGACATTTATCATACTCTTTGATACAATGACTTTATAGTAATTATAATAACAGAGCATAGTTGTAGTATTCACTATATACTGTTCTAAGCAATTTAGATTTAATCCTCACAAAACCCCTTTCAGGTAGGTACTGTTAACATCCTTATTTCAAACGTGCTCTGTGTCTCATCACCAGTAAGTAGCAGAGCCTGGGTTTGAAACCAGGAAGTATAGCTCCAGAGCCCATGTTCTTAAACATTAGGTCAAACTGCCCATCTCTGCAACTCTTCTTTTTAAAAATAAACTTCTTAGCTATTTTCGGTACTTATTCTTCTATAGTCTTCTTTAAAATAACTTTATTCAATTCCCAAACAAAATCAAAACCCCTTTTTGGGATTCTAATTAGAATTGCATTAACTTTATATAATAATTCTGGAACATATATGTTTTTATGACTTGTCTTCCTATTTAGGAACATGATAAATTTCTCTGTTTGTTCAGGTCTTATTTCATGTATTCGTCATTAAGATTTTATAGTTGCCCTTAAATACGTCCTGTACCTTATAAAATTTATCGCAAGTATTTTATAAGTTTTGTCATTGTTGTGAATGAAATGTTTTCTCCCACTGTTGAAAGTAAAGGGAAAAACCTTTTGATTTTTTTTTTGAATTTTATTTTTTTAATTCTTTTATATAGCAGGTTCTTATTAGTTATCTATTTTATATATATTAGTGTATGAATGTCAATCCCAATCTCCCAATTCATCCCACCACCCCCACCACCACCCCACCGCTTTCCCCCCGTGGTGCCCATACGTTTGTTCTCTACATCTGTGTCTCTATTTCTGCCCTACAAACCAGTTCATCTGTACCATTTTTCTAGGTTCCACATATATGCATTAAAATACAATATTTGTTTTTCTCTTTCTGACTTACTTCATTTGTAGAGATCCATCTACGTCTCTACAAATCACCCAATTTCATTCCTTTTTATGGCTGAGTAATAATCCATTGTATATATGTACCACATCTTCTTTATCCATTCATCTGTTGACAGGCATTTAGGTTGCTTCCAGAACCTGGCTATTGTAAATAGTGCTGCAATGAACATTGGGGTGCATGTGTCTTTTTGAATTATGGTTTTCTCTGGGTATATGCCCAATAGTGGGATTGCTGGGTCATATGGCAACTATATTTTTAGTTTTTTAAGGAACCTCCATACTGTTCTACATAGTGGCTGTATCAATTTACACTCCCAGCAACAGTGTAAGAGGGTTCCGTTTTCTCCACACCCTCTCCAGCATTTGCTGTTTGTAGATTTTCTGATGATGCCCATTTTAACTGGTGTGAGGTGATATACCTCATTGTAGTATTGATTTGCATTTCTCTAATAATTAGTAATGTTGAGCAGCTTTTCATGTGCTTCTTGGTCATCTGTATGTCTTCTGTGGAGAAATGTCTATTTAGGTCTTCTGCCCATTTTTTGATTGGGTTGTTTATTTTTTAATATTGAGCTGCATGAGCTGTTTATATATTTTGGAGATTAATCCTTTGTCCATTGATACATTTGCAAAAATTTTCTCCCATTTTGAGGGTTGTCTTTTCATCTTGTTTGTAGTTTCCTTTGCTTTGCAAAAGTTTTAAGTTTCATTAGGTCCCATTTGTTTATTTTTGCTTTTATTTCCATTACTCTACGAGGTGGATCAAAAAAGATCTTGCTGTGATTTATGTCAGAGTGCTCTTCCTATGTTTTCCTCTAAGAGTTTCATAGCGTCTGGTCTTACATTTAGGTCTCTAATCCATTTTGAGTTTATTTTTGTGTATGGTGTTAGGGAGTGTTCTAATTTCATTCTTTTACATGTAGCTGTCCAGTTTTCCCAGCACCACTTATTGAAGAGAATGTCCTTTCTCCACTGTACATTCCTGCCTCCTTTATCAAAGATAAGGTGACCATATGTCCGTGGGTTTATCTCTGGGCTTTCTATCCTGTTCCATTGATCTATATTTCTCTTTTTGTGCCAGTACCATACTGTCTTGATAACATACTGTAGCTTTGTAGTATAGTCTGAAGTCAGGGAGTCTGATTCCTCTAGCTCCGTTTTTTTCCCTCAAGACTCCTTTGGCTATTCAGAGTCTTTTGTGTTTCAATACAAATTTTAAGATTTTTTGTTCTAGTTCTGTAAAAACTCCCATGGGTGATTTGATAGGGATTGCATTGAATCTGTAGATGGCTTTGGGTATTATAGTCATTTTCACAATATTGATTCTTCCAATCCAAGAACATGGTATATATCTCTCCATCTGTGTGTGTCATCTTTGATTTCTTTCATCAGTGTCTTATAGTTTTCTGAGTACAGGTCTTTTACCTCCTTAGGTAGGTTTATTCCTAGGTATTTCATTCTTTTTGTTGCAATGGTAAATGGGAGTGTTTCCTTAATTTCTCTTTCTGATCTTTCATTGTTAGTGTATAGGAATGCAAGAGATTTCTGTGCACTAATTTTGTATCCTGCAGCTTTACCAAATTCATTGATTAGCTCTAGTAGTTTTCTTGTAGCATCTTTAGGATTCTTGACATATAGTATCATGTCATCTGCTAACAGTGACAGTTTTACTTCTTCTTTTCCAATTTGTATTCCTTTTTTCTTTTTTTTCTCTGATTGCCGTGGCTAAGACTTCCAAAACTATATTGAATAGTGGTGAGAGTGGACATCCTTGTCCTGTTCCTGATCTTAGAGGAAATGCTTTCACTTTTTTTTTTTTTTTTTTTTGCGGTACGCGGGCCTCTAACTGTTGTGGCCTCTCCCATTGCGGAGCACAGGCTCCGGACACACAGGCTCAGCAGCCATGGCTCACAGGCCCACCTGCTCCGCGGCATGTGGGATCTTCCCGGACCGGGGCACGAACCCGTGTCCCCTGCTTTGGCAGGCAGACTCTCAACCACTGCGCCACCAAGGAAGCCCTGCTTTCAGTTTTTCACCATTGAGAATGATGTTTTCTGTGGGCTTGTTGTATATGGCCTTTATTAGGTTCAGGTAGTTTCCCCCTATGCCCACTTTCTGGAGAGTTTTTATCATAAATGCATGTTGAATTTTGTCCAAAAGTTTTTCTGCATCTATTGAGATGATCATATGGTTTTTATTCTTCAATTTGTTAATATGGTGTATCACATTAACTGATTTGCATATATTGAAGAATCCTTGCATCCCTGGGATAAATCCCACTTGATCATGGTATATGATCCTTTTAATGTGTTGTTGGATTCTGATTGCTAGTATTTTGTTGAGGATTTGTGCATCTATATTCATCAGTGATACGGGTCTGTAATGTTCTTTTTTTGTAGTATCTTTGTCTGGTTTTGGTATCAGGGTGATGGTGGCCTCATAGAATGAGTTTGGGAGTGTTCCTTCCTCTGCAATTTTTTTGCAAGAGTTTGAGAAGGATAGGTGTTAGCTCTTCTCTAAATGTTTGATAGAATTCACTTGTGAAGCCATCTGGTCCTGGACTTCTGTTTGTTGGAATATTTTTAATCACAGTTTCAATTTCATTACTTGTGATTGGTTTGTTCATATTTTCTATTTCTTCCTGGTTCACTCTTGGAAGGTTATAACTTTCTAAGAATTTGTCCATTTCTTCCAGGTTGTGCATTTTACTGGCATAGAGTTGCTCATAGTAGTCTCTTAGGATGCTTTGTATTTCTGCAGTGTCTGTTGTAACTTCTCCTTTTTCATTTCTAATTTTATTGATTTGAGTCCTCTTGCTCTTTTTCTTGATGAATCTGGCTAATGGTTTATCGATTTTGTTTATCTTCTCAGAGAACCAGCTTTTAGTTTTATTGATCTTTGCTATTGTTTTCTTTGTTTCTATTTCATTTATTTCTGCTCTGATCTTTATGATTTCTTTCCTTCTACTAACTTTGGGTTTTCTTTGTTCTTCTTTATCTAGTTCTCTTTAGGTGTAAGGTTAGATTGTTTATTTGAGATTTTTCTTCTTTCTTGAGGTAGGCTTGTATTGCTATAAACTTCCCTCTTAGAACTGATTTTCTGCATCCCATAGGTTTTGGATCATTGTGTTTTCGTTGTAATTTGTCTGTAGGTATTTTTTGATTTCCTCTTCGAGTGCTTCAGTGATCTCCTGGTTATTTAGTAGTGTATTGTTTAGCCTCCATGTGTTTGTGCTTTTTACTTTTTTTCCCTTGTAATTGATTTCTAATCTCATAGCATTGTGGTCGGAAAAGGTGCTTGATATGATTTCAGCTTTCTTAAATTTACCAAGGCTTGATTTGTGACCCAAGATGTGATCTATCTCGGAGAATGTTCCAAGTGCACTTGAGAAGAAAGTGTAATCTGCTGTTTTTGAATGGAATGTCCTATAAATATCAATTAAATCTATCTGGTCTATTGTGTCATATAAAGCTTGTGTTTCCTTATTATTTTTTGTCTGGATCATTTGTCCATTGGTGTAAGTGAGGTGTTAAAGTCCCCCACTATTATTGTGTTACTGTCGATTTCCTCTTTTATAGCTGTTAGCAGTGGCCTTATGTATTGAGGTGCTCCTATGTTGGGTGCATATATATTTGTAATTGTTATGTCTTCTTCTTGGATTGATCCCTTGATCATTATGCAGTGTCCTTCCTTGTCTCTTGTAACATTCTTTATTTTAAAGTCTATTATATCTGATATGAGTATTGCTACTCCAGCTTTCTTTTGATTTCTATTTGCACGGAATATCTTTTTCCGTCCCCTCACTTTCAGTCTGTATGTGTCCCTAGGTCTGAAGTGGATCTCTTATAGACAGCATATATATGGGTCTTGTTTTTGTATCTATTCAGCGAGCCTGTGTCTTTTGGTTAGAGCATTTAATCCATACACATTTAAGGTAATTATCTATATGGATGTTCCTATTACAATTTCCTTAATTGTTATGGGTTTGTTTTTGTAGGTCCTTTTCTTCTCTTGTGTTTCCCACTTAGAGAAGTTCCTTTAGCATTTGTTGTAGAGCTGGTTTGGTGGTGCTGAATTCTCTTAGCTTTTGCTTGTCTGTAAAGCTTTTGATTTCTCTGTCGAATCTGAATGAGATCCTCTCTGGGTAGAGTAATCTTGGCTGTAAGTTCTTCCCTTTCATTACTTTAAATATATCATGCCATTCCCTTCTGGCTTGTAGAGTTTCTGCTGAGAAATCAGCTGTTAACCTTATGGGAGTTCCCTTGTATGTTATTTGTCATTTTTCCCTTGTTACTTTCAATAATTTTTCTTTGTCTTTAATTTTTGTCAATGATTACTATGTGTCTTGGTGTGTTTCTCCTTGGTTTATCTCGCCTGGGACTCTCTGAACTTCCTGGACTTGGGTGGCTATTTCCTTTCCCATGTTAAGGAAGTTTTTGACTATAATCTCTTCAAATATTTTCTCGGGTCCTTTCTCTCTCTCTTCTCCTTCTGAGACCCCTGTAATGTGAATATTGTTGCATTTAATGTTGTCCCAGAGGTCTCTTAGGCTGCCTTCATTTCTTTTCATTCTTTTTTCTTTATTCTGTTCCATGACAGTGAATTCCACCATTCTGTCTTCCAGGTCACTTGTCTGTTATTCTGCCTCAGTTATTCTGCTATTGAATCCTTCTAGGGTATTTTTCATTTCAGTTATTGTATTGTTCAACTCTGCTTATTTGTTCTTTAATTCCTCTAGGTGTTTTTTCTTTAATTCTTCTAGGTTTTTGTGAAACATTTTTGCATCTTCTCGATCTTTGCCTCCATTCTGTTTCCGAGGTCCTGAGTCATCTTCACTATCATTATTCTGAATTGTTTTTCTGGAAGGTTGCCTATCTCCACTTCATTTAGTTGTTTTTCTGGGGTTTTATCTTGTTCCTTCATCTAGTACAAAGTCCTCTGCCTTTTCATTTTGTCTATCTTTCTGTGAATGTCGTTTTTCTTTCACAGGCTGCAGAATTGTAGTTCTTCTTGCTTCTGCTGTCTGCCCTCTGATGGATGAGGCTATCTAAGAGGCTTGTGCCAGCTTCCTGATGGGAGGGACTGGTTGTGGGTAGAGCTGGGTGTTGCTCTGGTGTGCAGAGCTCAGTAAAACTTTAATCTGCTTGTCTGCTGATGGGTGGGGCTGGGTTCCCTCCCTGTTGGTTGTTTGGCCTGAGGCGACCTAGCACTGGAGCCTACCTGGCTCTTTGGTGGGGCTAATGGTGGACTCTGGGAGGGCTCACGCCAAGGAGTACTTCTCAGAACTTCTGCTGCCAGTGTCCTTGTTCCCATGGTGAGCCACAGCCAACCCCTGTCTCTGCAGGAGACCCTCCAACACTAGCAGGTAGGTCTGGTTCAGTCTCCTATGGGGTCACTGCTCCTTCCCCCAGGTCCCGATGCACACACTACTTTGTGTGTGTCCTCCAAGAGTGGAGTCTCTGTTTCCCCCAGTCCTGTCGAAGTCCTGCAATCAAATCCCGCTAGCTATCAAAGTCTGATTCTCTAGGAATTCCTCCTCCCATTGCCAGACCCACAGGTTGGGAAGCCTGATGTGGGGCTGAGAACCTTCACTCCAGTGGGTGGACTTCTGTGGTATAAGTGTTCTCCAGTTTGTGAGTCACCCACCCAGCAGTTATGGGATTTGATTTTATTGTGATTGCGCCCCTCCTACTGTCTCATTGCGGCTTCTCCTTTGTCTTTGGATGTGGGCTATCTTTTTTGGTGAGTTCCAGTGTCTTTATGTTGATGACTGTTCAGCAGTTAGTTGTGATTTTGGTGCTGTCACAAGAGGGAGTGAGCGCATGTCCTTCAACTCTGCCATCTTGAACCAATCCGCCTATTGATTTTTTGATGAGTGTGTGTGTGTGCGTGTGTGTATGTATATATGTATATTTCAGTCACCGGATCAAATTCTTTTATTAAATCTAGGGTTTTTTTTGATCATGTGTTTTCTAGGAACACAATTATATCACTTGAGATCTGAGATAATATTCCTCTTTCATACTATAGTCAGCCCTCTGTATCCACAGGTTCCACATTTGCGGATTCAACCAACCTCAGATCAAAAATGTTCAGGAAAAGATATTCCAGAAAGTTCCAAAAAGCAAAACTTGAATTTGCCACACACTGGGAACTATTTAGATAGCATTTGCATTGTATTTACAACTATTTACATAGCATTTAGAATGTATTAGGTATTATAAGTAATTGAGAGATGAGTTAAAGTATATGGGAAGAGGGAGGATGTGTGTTGGTTATATGCAAATACTACACCATTTTATATAAAGGACTTGAGCATCCTTGGATTTTGTTATCTGAAGGGGGTCCTGGAACCAATCTCCTGAGCATACCCAGGGATGACTGTATTCCTTCCTTAGTATTACAGGATAGTCTAGGCTTTTCTTGTACGTTTCTTGCTGCAGACCTGGAATCATCCATTTCTCTAAGAAACAAAGGTTTCTTTTAGTGAGAAATGGTATTTCAAGACCACATTTTTGAGTCCTAGATTAGTACATTGCTATTGGGTTGGTTATTGTTTCTAGGCCTGTTCAGTGGACAACACTGAGTAGTATATATGTCTAAATCTATATTTGTATTTTCTAAGGTAAAATACCTCATAAGTTTACAGTGATACTTTCAATTCAAATTCAGGCCTACAGGTTTTTACTTAGCTTCTTCTATATTACAATTGTATCTCCTTTATTCCATACTATGAATCTTGGTTCTCAAGGGAACAGGGGATGATAGAAGTAGAACATCTCTTGACTCCTCATTTGTTTTATCATATGTATCACACACACCATAGTCTCAGTTAAACAATACTATGTACTGAGAATAACTGTAATTTTTTTTGCATTATGCTCTCCCTATTCTCCCTCATCTTTTTTTTATCATTGTGCTATATCTATATTGCCTAAGAGTGTAAGCATTATACACTAGACTCTCTTCCTTTTAACCTTCATTTAGCCTTAGTTCTATTAAAATTATATATTCTATATATTTTTAAAATATTTATTTATTTATTTATTTTGGCTGCGCCAGGTCTTAGTTGCAGCACACGGGATCTTTGTTGCGGCATTCGTAATCTTTAGTTGTGGCATGTGGACTTCTTAGTTGCAGCAGGCATGTGAGATCTAGTTCCCTGACCAGGGATTTAATCTGGGCCCCCTGCATTGGGAGTGCAGAGTCTTACCCACTGGACCACCAGGGAAGTTCCTTTAATGTTCACTAATAGTCCTTATGTCAATGTCTTTCTAGTTCTTTTGATTGTTTGAAGTTCATTCTCTAGTAGATTCCTTAGGAAGGGCTCATGGGTACAATATTCCCTGAATTATTGCATATTGATAAACATGTATCTGTGCCTTTTATATTTGAAAGTCAATTTTTCTGAATATAAAATCCTTGGCCTACATTTTGTCTTTTTGAGTTCTTAAATATCTTACTTCCCTTTCTTCTGTTATATGGTGGTGGTTTTGAAAAGTTTGATGCTAATCTAATTTTCTTAACCTTACACATCACTTACTGTTTTGGCTTAGATGACCAGAGCGTGTTTTCTTTCTTCCTGTTTATACAATTCTAGAATAAGTCTTAGTTTTGTTTGTTTTGAGTTGATATTCTCAGAAACAGATATGTTCCATAGTTTCAAATCTTTTTTTTTTTTCACTTTGGGGAAGTTTTCTTCAATTAGTTTTTAAATATTTCTTCTGTTTTCTTGCTATGGTTTTCTTCCCTAGAATCTACATGGTCTATATGTTGGATCTTCATTGTCTGTCTTTAATATATGTCACATTCTCTCAAATCCTTTTTATCTCTCCATTTATCTTTTATTTTTAAAAAATTAAAAAAAATTTTCCTCTTCTTCACCTTCTGTTCCTCTCAAGGCATAACCTACTGTGTTTATTGGTTTGTTGGCTCTAGGTTAGTCTTCAGTTTTTTGTTTGTTTGTTTGTTGTTGTACGTGGGCCTCTCACTGTTGTGGCCTCTCCCGTTGCGGAGCACAGGCTCCGGACGCGCAGGCTCAGCGGCCATGGCTCACGGGCCTAGCTGCTCCGTGGCATGTGGGATCCTCCCGGACCGGGGCACGAACCCGTGTCCGCTGTATCGGCAGGCAGACTCTCAACCACTGCGCCACCAGGGAAGCCCTAGTCTTCAGTTTTGAAGTTATTTTTTCTTTCTTTCTTTTCTTCTTTTTTTTTTTGCCATGTCACATGGCATTTGGGATATTAGTTCCCAGACCAGGGATTGAACCCATGCCCCCTGCAGTGGAAGCGTGGACTCCTTAACCACTGGACTGCCAGCGAATTTTCTTTTCTTTCTTTTCTGAGCTCTGTCACCTCATTTCTGATTTTTTCTAAGTTTGATTTATATTATTCTTTCAAATATTGTATTATTTTCTTGATGTCCCTTAGCTCATTTTTCAAATAGTTTTGACAGTTTTGATATGTTCTGTGAGCATACCTGAGTGCTTTCATTGTCTATAAAATGGACTTCAATGTGTGGTTCAAGACCCTTTTAGACACACTGAAAGGTAAAAGCTATTTCTATTTTCATGATATTACGAAGATGTTATTTCTCTCTTTCACTATGTTGACATTTGCACTGATAGTTCAAAGCAAGGATAGGTAAAATTGCTAGCATTTTATCATGAATGAAAGCAGTGGCACCAAAATGTACTAGTAGTCATTTAAAATACATTTTAAAAAAGCCAGTTTCACTTAAGAATGTTCTTGATGGGGCTTCCCTGGTGGCGCAGTGGTGGAGAGTCCGCCTGCTGATGCAGGGGACACAGGTTCGTGCCCCGGTCTGGGAGGATCCCACGTGCCGTGGAGCGGCTGGGCCCGTGAGCCATGGCCGCTGAGCCTGCACATCCGGAGCCTGTGCTTCACAGCGGGAGAGGCCACAGCAGTGAGAGGCCCGCGTACCACAAAAAAAAAAAAAAAGAAAGAAAAGAATGTTCTTGATGAAACAGGAAAAATTATTAATTTTATTAAACCTTGTCCCTTGAGTACACATTTTTTTTAATGTTCTGTGTGTGACAAAATGGGAAGTACACACAAAACACTAGCTGCATACTAAAGTGTGATGGTTGTTTCCAGGAAAAGTATTATAATTGTTTGAATTGCTAACTGAACTAATAAATTTTTTTAAAAAATTGGAACACTATCTTTACTTGAAAGAATGACTCACAGGTAAACTGTGATTATTCAGAATTGGGTGTCTTGTAGACATATTTTGAATATGAACTAAATAAGGCTGAAACTTCAAGGGAAATAGCTGACAGTATTTGTTGCCAATGATAAAATTTGAGTTTTCAAGTGAAAACTTGAATTTTGGAAAACTTATATTTGCCACTGGCTTTACAGTTTCCTAATGCTTAAATACTTTTCAGGTGAGATTGGTGGTGAGATTTACAAGTATGACTTTTTGCTATTGTTAAGTGAGTGTGTCAACCTTTGGAGGATCCACATAATTTAATGAACTGATGGTAATCAAATGATCAATCTATTGTTACAAAGTTACATGTGGGTAAAAGAGTCATTCAAAAATCAATCATGCCAAAGAAATCTTGAGAAAAAAGAACAAAGCTGGAGGTAACACAACAACTTCATCCTATACTACAAAGCTACAGTAATCAAAACAGCATGGTACTGGCACAAAAACAGACACATAAATCAATAGAGCAGAATACAGAGTCCAGAAATAAATCTACCCATTTATGATCAATTAATCTACAACAAAGGAGGCAAGAATATACAGTAGAGAAAAGACAGCTTCTTCAACAACTGGTGTGGGAAAACTGGATAGCTATACATAAAAGAATAAAAATAGAATTTTTTTCACACCATATACAAAAAACACCCCTCAAAATTTAGGATTAAAGACCTAAATGTAAGATTGGAAAACACAGAACTCCTAGAAGAGAAAATAGGCAGAACACTCTTTGACACAGCAATATTTTTTTGGCTCTGTGTCCTAAGGCAAAAGAAACAAAAGCAAAAATAAACAAATGGGACCTAATTAAACTTAAAAGCTTTTTCACAGCAAAGGAAACCACTGACAAAATGAAAAGACAACCTACTGAATGGGAGAAAATATTTGTAAATAATATGACCAATAATGGGTTAATATCCAAAATATATTAACAGCTCATACAACTCAATATAGAAAAAACAAACAACCTGATTAAAAAAATAGGCAGAAGACCTGAATAGAGATTTCTCCCAAGAAGATATACAGATGCCCAACAGGCACATGAAAAAATGCTCAACGTCACTAATCAGTGAAATGCAAATCAAAACCACGATTAGATATCACCTCACATCTGTCAAAATGACTATCATTAAAAAGTCTGCAAATAACAAATGCTGGCAACGATGTGGAGAAAAGGGAACCTTCCTACACTGTTGGTGGGAATGTAAATTGGTGCAGCCACTATGGAAAACAGTATGAAATTTCCTCAAAAAACTAAAAATACAACTACCATATGATTCATCAATCCACTCCTGGGTATGTATCCAAAGAAAATGAAAACATTTAATTTGAAAAGACTCATAAACTCCAATGTTCATAGCAGCATTATTTATAATAGCAAAGATATGGAAGTGATCTAAGTGTCCATCAACAGATGAATGGATAAAGAAGATGTGGCATACACACACACACACACACAATGGAATGCTACTCAACCATAAAAAAGAATGAAATAATGCCATTTGCAACAACATGGATGGACCTAGAGGGTGTTATACTTACTGAAATAAATCAGAAAGAGAAAGACAAATTCTCTATGTTATCACTTGTATGTGTGACCTAAGAAATAAAACAAATGAATGTATGTAATAAAGCAGAAACAAAACAGACTCACAGATATAGAGAACAAACTAGTGGTTACCAGTGGGGAGAGTGAAGTGGGGAGGGGCAAGATAGGGGTATGGGATTAAGAGATATAAACTATTATGTATAAAATAAATAAACAACAAGGATATATTGTACAGTGTAGGGAAATATCACCATTATTTTGTAATAACTTTTAATGGAGTATAATCTATAAAAATATTGAATCACTATGTTGTACACCTGAAACCAATATAATATTGTAAATCAACCCTACTTTAATAAAAACTTAAAAAACAAAAACAAAAAACAAAGATAAACCAATAGATTTAATAGAACAGAATTTGAAAAGTTCATTGACAGGGTTTCATATTCCGTGTTGCAACTAACCTTCCAGCAATTATCACTTGTGAAGTTTTGGTGTAATATCAAAGAAGAATATCCCCAATTATCTGAAAAAAGTTATTAATATACTTTTTCTTTTCCAACTACATATCTGTTTAAGACAAGGGTTTTTTTTTTCATATATTTCAACTAAAATAGCACATCACATCAGATGGAATGTGGAAGCAGATATGAGAATCTGGCTGTCTTCTGTTAAGCCCAACAGTAAAGAGATCTGTACATATGTAAAACAATGCTATTCTTCTCATTAAGTTACCTTTTTTTGGTTTGGAAAAATGTAGTGATTTTTCATAAATATGTTATTAATGTTAACATATAATGGGTGCATTATTATTTTTAAATGAATTAAGAAATATTTTAAATATTGCTTAATTTTAATTTTGAATAGGATAAATATCAAATGATATAACCCGCATAAGCAAAAGCTTTTGGGGAGTCCTCAACATTTTTTAAGAGTATAGAGGGATGCTGAGAACAAATGTTTGAGAAGCAATGGACCATGGAGTTGTTATTCTGCATCTTATTCTTTTTTATTGTATAATAACTTGGTGTGGGATTTGACATCAACCTTTTGTATTGTTCATTTTTTAAAGTGAAACCAGTTTTCCTGAACTTTTGGAAGGAGGCATGGCTCTGGGTAACTTCACAGTGCTCTCTCTTGTGTTTCATGTGGCTTTAAAAAATGTGGTAGCTTGTTCTCTGAGATTTCCTGGCTCTGTAGCCTTACCTGCACTTGTCCTGGACCTTCTTTTTCCTTTCTCCTCTGTTGACCCCATCTTGCTCAATTTTGATTCTAGTTTCAGCAGTTTTTCCTCAGTGTGAGGACTGTCCTGGAAGGGAGCCCTAATATGTTCATAGGGGTCAGATTGTTCCAGCTTCTAAAGTTCCTTCCATGAGCCCATGGCACTCCCCTGCTTTTTGATTAGGCAAAACTCCTCTTAGTTTCACCTGCTCCTCTTTAACTGTCCTTCCATACTTTCTAGTAAATATCTGTTGGCTGTTTTGAGGTCGTCTGTTTTCATATCTATCAGATGCTCCATTGCTTCCCTCTACTTTCTCGCACGCAAGGTCTATAATATCGTGCAGGTTATATGCTTCTTAATGGTTTGTCCTCACCTGCTTGTATTTTGAGACTTGTGTGGATACCTTGTCAACAAGTTTCATTGTATCGATACTACGTTTTATCCATGCCTGGGTTTCGAATTTTGCTATCTATTGCACTGTTTTTAAGTTGGGGTTAAGAGAGATTAAAGAATTACACTGCAACCACTATCACCATATAGGAGAAATATTTTCTCTCTTTTATTTACCTCCACACAATTATTAGTTGCTATTTCCAATCCCTTTGGAGCTGTAGTGTGCCCAAAGTATGGAGAGAAAAGATGAGTTGAAAGTTCAGTTTTGACAGATACTGTTATAAGCTGGCTTCACATTCCCTAGGCCTGTTTTATTTTGTTTTTCCTCTCATGGTCACTTGTGTAATTTTTTAAGTTTTCCAGCTGAGTCCTTCTGACAGCAAATCTAGTGATATGGACAATGAAGTCTATGCAGCCTCTGTATCCTTGGTCTCTAGTTTTCCGTTACACTCTCTCTGTTTGTTTCTGGTAACCCTCTCAAACTGTGCTCTTGGCAATAATCAAAAAAGCTGATTCTCTCTCCCTCAAGGCTTATGTCTGGTCCAAGGGAAGAGATTCTCACCCTCTGTCCCATCAAACACTGGAGGGCAGCTCAATCTCAATACAGCTGCCTATGTTATGCCACTGGAGCAGCTAATCACTTGCCTATGAGATTTCTTAGATGGGGCTAAGAACCCAGACAGTTGTGCCCTTCTCCCTCATTCCCAACCCCTCCCAACAATAGCAGGGAACACAAGTCAAGCTCTTTGGGTCACCTGAGTGAAATCTCTAGGACTAGATTTGGGATTAGGAGGTAACATTCCTCTCTTCTTTGGTGGAGAAGGAGGGTAGGAATCACAGTTCAGCTATTCCCAAAAAGCCTCCTGACAAATTTCTCTCTTTAGTTTTCTGAATTTTGTGCCCTCAAAGTGGGTGAAAGCTTAAAAAGTTATTAATAATTTATTGCTTTTTGCTTTGTAAATTCTGCACATACTTTAGTCCTTCTTTTGAAATACAGAATGTAGAGTCTGATCATCTTGCAGCTTGAGGTGAAACTTCAATTTTAATGTAGTGTTACATTTTAATAGGAAAACATTCATTTCCTCTATATTCTCAAGTTATAGCTATAGAGTTCAATTTAATATTTGCTTACAATATTTTCCTATAATATCTCCTTTTTTATTCTCAATCTTGTGGTTCTCTTTTCTATATTTTTCCCTTCATTAGGTTTGACAGAGATTTACCCATTTTACTGGTTCTTTTCAAATATTAAATTTTGAGGGTTTATTTATATTTCTCTAACTTTTTTTACATTTCAATAATCTCAATCTTTTCTATATAAATTACCTTTTATTATTTTATTATTTTCTTTTGGTTTCCTTGTTGTTCTTTTACTACTTTCTTAGAAGTAAATTCATTTATTTTTGGTACTCAGGCTATATATTTTCCTCAGTTTTAGCTGTGACTCACTGGTTTTCTTATAAAGTAATCTCTTTTTAAATTTTTCTATATAATTTGTAATTTCAGATTTAATTTTCTCTTTGGTCAGTAAAATTTCATATAAAAATTAATGAAATATGAAATAAAAGCAATGGAGATAAGCAAAGACAACAAGAAGTGAATCTGAGCCCCCAAATTTCAGATCATACACAAAGCAATAATTCACTAAATGGAAGAGGTAAATTTTGAAGACAAGTAATGAATAAACTTTTGGATTGTTTGACAATCCAATTAATGAAAATGATAAAATCATATAAACATACTGGAAAAGGATTTATATTACTTTGTGATTTGGCAGAAAATACTGGACAAAAAATAAATGTAAATTCATGTAAGCTTTACAATGAGAGCATTGATGACAAACTGGTTAATGATTATAATCAATTCAAAGAGGATTTAAGGTTAATCACTGAACAAGAAAAATTGAAATGATCTGAAATCTCTATAGAGATTCGACAACAATCCTACAAAGTTATTTGACACCACCACTATCACATTTAATGCTGAAGGAAATTTTCTAAACCATCATTAATAAAAACAAATTTTGATCAACCATGCTAGGGGAATAACTGAATTATCTTTCTATTTTCTTTATGGAAAATAATATTATAAAATTATTGTCATATGAAGAGGAAATCAAAGAATATACAGCCAAAATATTATAGAGGAGTGTCAGGCAGTTAATAAACATACTATTATGTTATTTTTCTATATTTTCTAACATTTGCAGAATGTATTCACTTTTAAACATTTCTCCTTTTATTCTAAATAAATATTGATGTTATATTTATTATTTTATATATATATATATATATATATATATGTATATAGTTAATGCCCTTTCCCCTCCCCTCCCCAAATTTATATGCTTTAGGCCTCACAAAACTTGTTTGCCCAGAATTGGACTAATGTCAGTTGTCCTGCTTCTCATTCAGATACATTCTACTTACGCCAGATTACTTCTTAAGGGCAGTAGTGATTGTGCTGTCCACGTACTATGTGGGACGGGTTTTCCAAGGGATCTAAGACTGAAGGTAACACCAATTTCCAGGTTTCTTAGTGTGCTCCCAAGCATTATCTAGAAAAGATGAAATGCAAAATGGTTTCAGGGACACTTGGCAGCCATTTGGAATGCTGAAATCAAACTGAATCACTACCTTGCTCCTTGCATGCAGTATATTCCAGATGGATCAAAGATTGAAACATGAAAAATGAAGTCATAAAATACATAGGAGAATTTCTATACAATATCAATGTGGGAAAAGGCTTTTTAAGTTTGATACAAATCCCAGAGGTTATAGAAGAAAGAATTGCTACGTTTTAATGAATAAAAATGAAAAAAAATTCTGCTTGCCAAGAAATAATAAAGTCAAAAGACAAGCGACAAATTGAGAAAAAAAGCTGTTCATAACACATATCCCACAGAGTTTATTTCCTTAATATAAAAAGAGTTCCTACACATTAATAAGAAAAAGGATCAATAGCCTAATAGTAAAATAGACAAAGGGTATTAACAGATAATTTATAGAAAAAGAAATACAGACTACTTGTGAACATATGAAAAGTTGTTCAATCACCATTAAAATAAGAGAAACACAAATTAAAACTGACAATCAGATTGGCAAAGATCCAAAAGTTTTTTAACACGTTGTGTAGGTGAAGGTATTAGGAAGCAGGAAATTGATGGTGCAAGTGTAAATTGGTACAACTTCTAGAAAAGGCAGATTAAATTAGGCAGCAACTTCATTTCTAGAAATTAATCATATAGATATGTCAAATTTGTAAATTGTTACAAGTAGAAAGACATTCACTGTAGTATTTTTTCTAATAGCAAAATGTTGGAAGCAACTTGTCTATCAAAAGGGACTGGTTAAGTACTGTGCAGCTGTAAAAACAAGAAAGCAGTTCTATGCAGATATGAAACCATCTTAAAGACACATCATTAAAAATTTAATGTTCAGGGCTTCTCTGGTGGCACAGTGGTTAAGAATCCGCCTGCCAATGCAGGGGACACAGGTTCAGGCCCTGGTCCAGGAAGATCCCACATGCCGCGGAGCAACTAAGCCCGTGCACCACAACTACTGAGCCTGTGCTCTAGAGCCCGCGAGCCACAACTACTGAAGCCCGTGCACCTAGAGCTTGTGCTCCTCAACAAGAGAAGCCACTGCAGTGAGAAACCTGTGCACCGCAACGAAGAGTAGCCCCCACTCGCCACAACTAGAGAAAGCCTGCTCACAGCAACAAAGACTCAATGCAGACAAAAATAAATAAAATAAATAAATTTATTTTAAAAAATGTAATTTTCAGGGCAGGACACTGATATTTAAATGGATATATTCAATGCTTATGTTTTCATGGAATATCTCTTAAAGACAGTGGTTGGTTGGGTTGCCTCTAAAAGAAGTAGGATGTGCGTGGGTAGGTGGGTGGAAGACTTACTTTCATTACAAATCCTTTTGCCCTTTTTGAATGTTCTTCCATACATATCTTATCTATTAAAATGCTGCAATTATTTATTAAAAATAAGAGATGTCCTATAACTAGGCTAGTGAATATCTGAGCATTGGTAGTTCTTTCCTAAAAAGGACATTATTGGGTACATGGAGAAAAAGCAAGGTAGTCCAAGGCTTAAATATAAGGTTATCCTCTGGGAATAAGATTATCACTCTAACAGTGATCTATGAATGGTTGCCGAAAAGTTTCTGAACTATCCAAATCCAAGTCAGGGTCTAACCTCAGGAGAACCCAAAAATCTAAAGTCGAAGCTTATTTAGCTGTATTGCAGTTATCTGTTCAAAGGAAGACTGAGCTGATAGATGGGACCTGGTTAGCATGAGGTCTAGAAAAGGGAGGCCAAAGAGTAGAATTTGTCAATATTCATCTAGTACTTACTAAGGGAGAAGATGTTCTCTGGAGTGTATGGTTATATCTTTTAGTTTTCCTATAAAACTAGTAACTGTCATTTAAATGATCTTTGAGTAGTGGCTAAGAACATGGCCTTTGAAGATAAACAGACCTGGGTTCAAATATGGTTCTTTTTTATCATCTGGGTGATTTTAGGAAAATGCCAATTCTCTGAGCCTCAGTTTATGTACAGGTAAAATGGAGATAATAATTTTTACCTGAATGCTGCTGTGGATTAAAGAAAATAACAGAAGAAGTCCAGTACAGTGGTCAGTATGTAGTTGGTGCTCACTGAATAGTAACTATTATTTTCATTTAGCTGCCTTTATAATCTCTAAAACTTAAGGTCCTGAAGATCGATTAACAACTGAAACAAATAAAATTGAGTCAAATGTATAGGATATTGTCATTAACAAGATAAACATAGCCTTCTAGGCAGGGTCTCTCAGAAGCTTAGAGAGGCTCCAGGCCATTTCTCTCTCCCTTTTGTTCGTTTATTTATTTATTTTTTTTGAGGCTCTTGGTATATATAAAATAAATGAAAAATTCCAACACTGGGTTTCAAAAATTGTTTTAAATGCTGTTTATGTTAAATGTAGTGAAATGTATTTGTGTTATTCACATAATAATAATATTTGAAACATTAATGTACAGTGCACCACAGGCAGGACATGTGGTAGATGAAAGTTTTACGATGAATGTCTTCCTCTTCTGGTCACTGTGCATCTCTGGGACTGGACGGATGACCTCCTTTGATGAGAACATCAAACATCTGTAGTTGAAGCTCTTCATGAATGCGAGAACTAGCCAAATGGCTGTCCTGAATCCCCAGCCCCAGTGAAAGGCCCTGTTCTAAGGAGTAGGCAGAATAGGCAGGCAAACCCCTCTAATGGGCTGCAAAAGACAGACACATTTCTCTCTTCCAGTTGCTCAGCGTTTCTAACTTGCCAATGACAAAAGCCAGCGTTTGTGTCTTGTGTCTTCATCTCAGCTGGCGTGACAGTCTTTAACACTAATCTGGGCAGGCTGCCATATTTGGAGACCTGGATAACACCCTTGTAACGCAGGGAAAACTCAGTTCACTCACATTTCCCTGTATCATGAGAAGCCGCTTCAGGCCAGTTTAAATCAAGAAATGATACAGTTAAAAGACTTTTTAAGAATCAGGAAATAGCTCCTAAGTGGGGTCTTCAGTTGGATACCAAAGAGAAATGGCCCATTTTCTCCCTGGTTGAGTGAGCTTTTGCTGCTGACCTATAAATTCTACACTATTTCAAAGTTACTGGCTGGGAAATTAATGGAAACTGAGCTGGGAATTTTTTCTTTCTTACTCTTATGTGTGATGCCTTATTTAAAATAATTCAGACTCAAAGTGAATTTCTAGCAAATGGTGCTCTGGCTGCTACTGAATTTACTGATGGTGAATCCATGATGCCTACTTTTTATGTATGATATCGCTGATGTGGTGATTTTTTTTTTTTTAAAGCTCCACGGTGAGACTTTCTTAAAATTCACCTCTTCCATTTGCTCCATAGTGCTATCAGGGATTTCAGGCTAAGATACTATTTAGCAAATTAATTTACCATGTTGAGATTTTACAACAAAGTTTTGCAAAATCATTAAGTAAACCACACGTATTTCTTATATATTGGGATTTTTTGATGTGCTAAGATTTTATATAAATTTTTATTTATCTTGATGAAAGTCAGATAAATAAATGCTCCTATTGTGCTTAATAACTCAACTATTTGCTTTCACAAGGCCAGAGCAAGGCTGAAAGGAAATTCATCTCAAAGCTATTAAGAAAAGCCAGATAGAAAGGGAGCATGAAAATAAAATGAACTATGGTGAAAGGGCTAGACCCTCTTCCAGACTGCTCTACATCATCTCAGCTACCCAGATGGAACAAAGATTTAGAGTTCTAAACAGAATTTAAGAATAGAAAGAAATGATGTGGGATGGTCTGAGAAAGGGATCAATCTATTCTGTGTTCACAAGAGACACAGGGAGAAAAAGAAATTATTTGGCAAAAAAGTCTCAACAGATTAAACCAGAAATAACATGTCCCACCCCCAAACTGCCACCATGGTCCCCATTTGAATACACCTCAAAAGCAGCCCTTGTTTCCACTGCTCAGTTTCCTGCCCAGGCTTGCAAGGGGACAAAACAAAGGAAGTGAAGAAACCACCTGGGTGCCTCCTCCCTGATACTCAGGGGATTGGTTGGTTCTAACTTTTAAGTTGTCACTGAAGCCCCTGGTGGCCAGACTATGAAAAAATTCTGACCAGTGATTTGGACCTTGAGGGTTTGCTCTAATAACCCACCTTCAGTGACTTTTAAAGTTCCTACAACCGCACAGCCCAGAGCTTGATGTCAGTCTGCCTCCTGTATCATTTTATAGATGCCTGCATGTCTTACCTTTCCATCCAGTTGGAAGACCTTGTGAACTCCTGAAAAACCTAGGTTTTTATTCCTACCTACCTAATGCAATTTCCTTCATTGCAATGTTTTTCTCATTTTTGTGGGTCCAAATCCTGTCCACCCCTCAAAGATCAGCTAAAGCTATTTCCAATTTGAGAAACTTTCTGTAGAAGCCTTAGTCATTCTTTGTGGCCACCGTCTTCCTATGTTTGGAGAATCACCCTTATAAGGCACTGTCCACTGTCCACTACAACCCTGACAATGCCGGGTGCACACTTTCCCAGCCTCCTTTGTAGATGAGGTGTGGCCATGTGACCTAGGCTCTCCCAGTGAAATGCTCCCACCCCAAACTAGCCATGAGAAGAAGCAGGGACCATTCAGAATACATTCTGGTGGCCACTGGGGGCTGCAGCAGTGGCAGATACTGGCTTCCAGAGGCAGTAATGTCTGTGCTCCTTGTAGCTGAATTCTGTGTTGGTCGTGTCCTCTGGGCAAGCAACATAGTCTGTCCCCAGTAGCAATGGTCATGATGTATTTGCCATTACAGTTACCTGAATAATTTGGAGCATTTTTTTCCTGCCTCCACAACCTCTAAACCTAGTTCTGCAGTCTCCCAGAGATTCTGTAAGCTACCCACTAATTTCTTTTTTTTTTTTTAGCCACTTTACGTGGCTTGCAGGATCTCAGTTCCCCGAGCAGGGATTGAACCTGGGCCACGGCAGTGAAAGCCCAGAATCCTAACCACTAGGCCACTAGGAAACTCCCCCAACTAGTTTTTGTTTTTGTTTTACAGTTTTATTGAGATATAATTCACATACCATACAATTCACCCATTTAAAATGTACAATTAAATGTTTAAAGTAAATTCGCAGGACTGTGCAATGATCACGACAATCTAATTTTAGAACATTTTTCTCCTCCAAAAAAAACCTCATATCCATTATCAGTCACTTTCCATTCCTCCCCCTACTTTGAGATGTAGGCAACTACTAATCTATTTTATATGTTTATAGATTTACCTATTCTGGGCATTTCATATAAATGGAATCATACAACATGTGATTTTGAGGACTGGCTTTTTTCACTTGGTATTACGTTTTCAAGATTCATCCATGTTGTAATGGATGAATCCACGTATAGGTAGTTCATTCCTTTTTATTGTTGAATAATACTCCATTGTATGGATATCCCACATTTTATTTATTCACTCGTCTGTTGATGGATATTTGAATTGTTTCTACTTTTTGGCTATTATGAATAATGCTTTTATGAACATTCATGTGTGAGTATTTGTGTAGATCTTATATCTTCATTTCTCTTGGGTATATTCCTAGGAGTGGAATTGCTGGTATGGTAACTATGGTAACTACGATTAACCTTTTGAGGAACTGCTAAACTGTTTTCTAGAGTGGCTGCACCATTTTGCAATGTGTGAAAGTTCCAATTTCTCCACATCTTTGCCAAATAATCTTTGTTATTATCTGTCTTTTTGATCATAGCCATTCTGGTGAGTATAAAATGATATGTCACCGCGGTTTTGCCCACTAGCTGTTAACTAAATTCTTTTGCTTAAATCTAGTTTCTTGCAAGTAGAACCCTGACTGATCCATTCCTTATTCAGCCTACGCTGGCCTGTCCTATCTCTGAGCTGTACTACACAATTGAGCATTTGTCCATTTTCTGGATGCAAGATCCTTTTCTCCTCTCCTAGGTTGTAATCTACTGGAGGTCAGAGAGCCCATCACCTACTTCTGTGTCTCTCCTGTAGTGACTAGCCTGGAGCTCAGCACTTATGAAGCTTTAAGCAAATACTTGTTATTTGGAAGACTGTTGATTGGTTCATTACAAGTTCCTTGCTTACCATACAATTCCAGAAACGTGCCTTTCATTCTCTCATTAAGGAGACTCAGTTAAGGAGACGTGTAGCAGGTGCTGGGGACACGGATTTTGGAGATTGCTCAGATCTGGGTTCTAATTCTATTTTTGCTGAGTACTAGCTGTGGGACCCAAGGGCCAGTTAATTAACCTCTCTGAGCTTTGGCTTTCCTATTTACAAAGAGAGATAATAACAGATATCAGATAAGTGTTATGAGGGTTAAACTACATCCTGTATGTAAAACAATAGAACAGTGGTGCATGGAAATGGTTCAATAAATATTAGTTTCGTCTGTACCCACGCATTACCTTTCCAAATCCCTCCCCCAGTAATCTGGCTTAGAGATGCATTTTGTTATGTTTGCTGTTTTATAATTTTACCAGGAAGATGGAGCAAGCCTGCTGCTTACATGTCTTAAGTCATGTTCTTACAAATGAGTATTATGTTGCTAGTCTAAGGCAATGGAAATCAGGAAAGAAGCGAAAGATGTTGCCCAAACTCCATTTTGAGAGTAGAGGGCTGTTGATTTTAGAGAGGTCAATTATGAAGTTGCCACTGAGGAGGCAGGAACAGGATGCAAGAGATGCCTGGGCTCTGCTGTTTACATGTCCTGTTTCCCCAAAGGACTCTTTTTTTGGGTTATGACCACATAGGCATAGAATCTTTTTGAAGCGAAGTTGATGTTTATTTCAGATGACCTATTTCTAGGGGCATTCTCGGCTCTGACTGGAAGAAGCCATGTGTACACCACAGGCTGAAGGATTAATCATGGGGGAGGCTGGCATGAATGTTGGTGTGTTATGGGAAGATCGTTGTCTGTGGCAGCTGTCTTTATCCTTAGTACATTCAAAGAAAGCTTCCATCCTGGAGGGCTTAAAATAAAGCACCTAACTGAGTGAAACACTTTGTAACATGGTTGTGAGGGGTTGCACTGACATCTGTATGATAAACTAATGGGAGGTGAATCTGTTTTTCCCATGAACCTTATCTGGAGAATATAACTTGCCATTTATTCAGCTAGTTATTCAGAATATAACTTGCCATTTATTAATTTTTAAAAGCTTTTACTAGGTGATTTAAATTACTTTAGCAGAGGTCAAAGTCCTGCTACAGATTCCTTAGTGAGAGCTCAGATGCCATATAAATCTGGAAGGGTTAAAAGACTGAAATTTTCTATAAATGTGTAAATTGCTGAGTGCATGGCCTTTGTGAGAGTGAGTTTTAGTAGTGATCAGAGGGAGGTGATCACAAGGCAACCAGATTCCTAAACAAGACACATTATAGAGAAGAAAATGACATGTATAAAGGGGAGGCTGCAGACACAGAAATTAACTTCTTGGTTTTCCCAAAGTGAACCTTATCTGGCTTCATTCAGTCATTCAACAAACACCTAGTGAGCATTTACTATAGATTAGGTTCTGTGCTGGGAACTTGGAGGATGAGGCAGGGCCTTTATTGGAAGATCCTTTATGCTGTGTATAGTTCTGAGCCTAATATACCTCCTTCAGCTTGGATCTTGGAGCTCAGGAGCCTGAATTCTAACCTAGTTCAGCTTAGTTGCAGCCATATGATAGACTCGTGAGCATGAGAATAGGGAATGTTATTGTCAGCATCTGATTTGGGGGATAGTTTGTTACATGGTGTCATTGTGACAACAGCTAACTAATACATCATGATAAGTTTGGGCTGTCTTCTGAGAGCATTAGGGAGCCACTGAAGAATTTTAATCAAGGGAGAGGTTGATAACCTTTGGATTTTAGAATGGTCTCTCTGGCTACAGCAGATTCAAAGGTGGCCATTGCTCCTTTAGCTTGGGCAGCAGAATGAGACACTTGGAGCAGTAGTCAAGCCTTAAGCAGTTGCTGGTCTAAAGATAATGAGAGCCAACTAGAGCATATCTGAACCAACCTATAGCTTCAAGCCTAAAGAATGGATTAAAGGTAGCAAGACTAGACTCAGGGAGACCAACAAGAAGACTGTTGCAATCATGTAGGCTTGAACTTGGGAAGTGACAGTAAAGGAGAGAGAGTGAGATAAGTGGTAGAATTGATTGGTCTTGGTGACTGTTTGATTGCACATGAGAATTTCAGGAGACTAATGTTAAGGGTGATTTGGTTGGTCAACAGGGTAGATGAGACTATCCTTCACTCAGAAGAAAATACATTTTTTCAGGGGGAGATGGCAGCAGAGGCAGATGGGCAGGTTCATTTAAAATATACTGAATTTGTGTGTTCAAGTTATGTCCAGGAAGATACAAATAGAACTCCAAGAACGGGTGGTGTAAGAAGCCTTCAATTAATGAAAACAAAAACAAAAACAAACAAACAAACAAAACCCTTAAATCAGCCTTTCCACTGAAAATGGAAGTAAAGAAAAGTTTCAAAAAAGATGAATACAATGAGATGTTGAAAATTTTATTTTCCAGAATCCCAAAGAGCTGGAGACTGGCAGACTGGCCAGAGTCACCTCAAGAAAGAAGTATTAGGAAGTGAGTTACATTTCACTGGCCCATGGTGTTGAAGGTCATAGGTCAAGAGCAGGGCCTTTGGATGGCTCTGAGATAGGAAATTGGGTATAAGATCACTGTACTGGTAAAAAGCAGTATGTGATACCTCCCCATAACTCCTCAGGCCTTCAGTGAAGTTATGAAATTCGCAAAACCACAACTATAATAGGATTTCCTGTGGAAAACAGTGAAGGGGTCAAGGTGAGCATCCTGGCTGTCAAAGACTCCTTAGAGAGAAAACACAGAGTGCAAAAGGAATAGATAAGGCAAAAGCAATTAAGTGTTGCATTTGCATAATCCTTAAGGATGGTCTCTAGGCTCATACAGGTAGAGAAATTGAGGGTTTAGCATTTAGGTCAAGTTACTTAAGTCTCTGATGGCCAAAGGGACACCCAAAGTCACATCTTAATTACATAAGTTTCTTGGGGAGGGGATTTGGGTGGGGTTGAACAGAGCAATTTTGTTGAAGTTGTTATCATCTTATGACACACACACGCACATATTTGTATATATACATGTATGTGTGTGTATGTATATATATATATGTACATATATGTGTATATATATATATTTTTTTCTAGCTAAGTGGGAGGTAAAGTCATTTACTGTGAGTTCTGGGGGTGGTGGAAGAGCTGGGGGTTTGAGGAGATTGGTGACGGTGAAATCTACAGGGCTGTGTGATTAATTATCCTCAGAGGAGCTCCATATTTAAGGTGCAGGGGCCCTGGAGGCAGAAGGTTGTCTTACTGAATTTGGAGTTTTCACCAGGTGGGTTTAGCAGAGAATAAACAAGAATGGGGATTGTGCAAATCAGAAAAAGAGGGATTTGATCAATGGATCACTGATGGACCTTCTCCATGTTGGGGGAGAGTTCAAGGGAAATTCTAGATTTACAAATATATAAATTAGGACAGGGTCTTTATTTCAAGTCAAGTTTATCTGACCAAGAGTTCTTTTTTATTTTTTAAGTCCCTACTGGATATTTAGTTTCACAACCTACAAACTCATATCAAACTTTAAATGATGAAGTCAAACAGTAAGTCAGTGAAATCTCATTTTTCTCTAATTTTTGTAACTATGTGATTTGTGCAAAGTGAGGCACACCTGTGTCCAGACTTTACAGAAAGATTATAAAGACATTATGTCAGGGACTTTCCTGGTGGCGCAGTGGTTAAGAATCCACCTGCCAATCCCTGGTCTGGGAAGATCCCACATGCCGCGGAGCACCTAAGCCCGTGCACCACAACTACAGAGCCTGAGCTTTAGAGCCTGTGAGCCACAACTACTGAGCCCACGTGCCACAACTACTGAAGCCCACGCGCCTAGAGCCTGTCCTCCACAAGAGAAGCCACCACAATGAGAAGCCCACACACTGCAAGGAAGATTAGCCCCCGCTCACCACAACTAAAGAAAGCCCATGCGCGACAACGAAGACCCAATGCAGCCAAAAAAATAAAAAAAAAATTTTAAAGACATTATGTCACATAATTTAAAAAAAAAAATAACAACAACCTTCTCATCTACCAGCAAAGCAGAGAGCAGCAAGTATTGTCATCTCCATACTGCAGGTGGGAAACTGAAGCATGGTGAGACTGCACAACTTCTTCAAGGGTTCTTTGTATTCCAGAGCATCCCGGTTTCTGAATATGTGATATATCATATAAACTTCCAAACAGGAGCAGTGAATAAATAAGCTATCATTTATTAATATTTATGGAGCCCTTGTGTCATGCTCAGCCTATGGTGAATGCTATAAATTATTAAAATGAAGATGTGCAATCTACACTCCTGGACTTAAAACTCCTGTAATCTGGTTAGAAAGATCAAAACTCAACATACTAAAAGTTTTCAAAGAATATTAGAGATAAATAACAACTTGAGACAATGACAGGAAAAATACTGAGGCATGTGTGAGGTGACCAGTGAATGAAATAGACAGTAAATTGGAGGGAAGAGAAAAGGAGAAGTTAGAATGGGCTGGAGTTGACGGAGAATGCTTTGTGTAGGGGTGGGAATTTAACTGGACCTTGAGGAATGGGTAGTGGTTGGAGAGTCATCATTATCATCCTGCTTATATAAGAGCAGTTGTATAAATATGAACCCTCACGAATCTCCTTTTGAAAGGGCACTTTCAGACAGAAACCTGAAAAGAATTCCTTTTTTTAAAAATATAAATTTATTTATTTATTTTTGTCTCGGTTGGGTCTTCGTTGCTGGGTGCAGGCTTTCTCTCGTTGCGGCGAGTGGGGACTACTCTTCGTTGGCGTGTGTGGGCTGCTCATTGCAGTGGCTTCTCTTGTTGTGGAGCACAGGCTCTAGGCGTGGGCTTCAGTAATTGTGGCGCTCCGCGGCATGTGGGATCTTCCCAGACCAGGGCTCGAACCAGTGTTCTCTACAATGGCAGGTAGATTCTTTTTTTTTTTTGCGGTACGCGGGCCTCTTACTGTTGTGGCCTCTCCCGTTGTGGAGCACAGGCTCCGGACGCCCATGGCTCACGGGCCCAGCCGCTCCATGGCATGTGGGATCTTCCCGGACCGGGGCACGAACCCGTGTCCCCTGCATCGGCAGGCGGACTCTCAACCACTGAGCCACCAGGGAAGCCCCGGCAAGTAGATTCTTAATCACTGCACCACTAGGTAAGTCCTGAAAAGGATTCTTTTTGAGTAAGTGGCAAGAGGAGGAGGAGAGGGGAGAAAATAAACTTAAGACTAACTTTATTAAAATCCCATTTCCCCCGCCTCCCTGCGAACTGGCTCTGCTAGATTAGATTGAGTTTCCTGAGGATTCTTACTACCTCATATCTCACCTGTGCCTAAAATCTCTGCACTTGTGACATTCATGGGTGAACCCTCCATCTGCCTTCATTTTTTTTTTTTTTTTTGCGGTACGCGGGCCTCTCACCGCCGTGGCCCCTCCCGCTACGGAGCACAGGCTCCGGACGCACAGGCCCAGCCGCTCCGTGGCATGCGGGATCTGCCCGGACCGGGGCACGAACAAGTGTCCTCTGCATCGGCAGGCAGACTATCAACCACTGTGCCACCAGGGAAGCCCCTGCCTTCATTTTTGATGCTCTATTATGCTTTGTTCCTCCATGAAGAAAAAGTAAGAGAACTTATTTCCAAAGCTTAGTGGTTTTCCAGAATGTTCACTTCAGTTTTCTGAAGCATTCTCCTTGGGTTGGCAAACACTGTGGCCTGGATAGAATCACAGCAGGGCAAGGTGCTGCTACTCCTCACTTCTCAGTTAGAAAGCTGGTGGTCAAGGGTTCTGAGAATACAGAACCCCCCATCTGAAGACTGGATGGTCAATTGATGGGGATAAAAAGGTCATTGAATAGTGACTATCATTAGAATCCGGTGAACTCTTACTGGGTACTTTCCAGGCAGCAGACTCACACTGGAACAACTCTTCAAGAATGTGTCCTTATAGCACAGGGAACTATATTCAGTATCATGTAATAACCTATAATGGAAAAGAACCTGAAAAAGAATCTATATCTATCTATCTATCTATCTATCTATCTATCTATCTATCTATCTATCTATCTATATCTGAATCACTTTATAGCATACCTGAAACTAATAACAGTATTGTAAAACCACTATACTTCAATAAAATTTAAAAATAGATAGATAAATAAATAAATAGAATGGGCCCTTGACATCTGTGACGTGAATCTAGTAAGCTCTGAACTTGTCCATTCCCTTATAGGTTTCCCCCAAATACACACCCATGCCTTTATTCCTTTGCACAAAAACCCCATTCTCTTATTTTCTCCTACAATGAAGTTAGCGGAACCATAAAAAAGAACTTATTTGTTCATTAAATGCAAGCATTCAGCAATCTAAAGCTCCATACTTAGAAACACAGTTGACTTTTCATCAAGAAGAGGACCAAGAAAACATGGGAAATCCTCTTTCCACTCTTAACACATAAAATTTCTAGATACGAAAAACATTTTTTTTGAGTCCATAGTTGAACTTGTAAGAAATAGAAATTTCCAGGTGTCAGAAATTAAGGGAGAATCCACAGAGGTCAGTGCTACTTGTGTTTTATGAGCAATCCCAGCGCCTTAGAGTATGGATTTTAACAGGTGGAAAGGGTGGCAGTCCAGTCTTTAGGTCTCCTGTGCATTGCATAAGTTGTAGCTGGGCTCCTCACAGAGAATGGGCCAGGCTCCCTTTTTTACTTTTTTATAAATTTATTTATTTTTATTTTTGGCTGCATTGCGTCTTTGTTGCTGTGCGTGGGCTTTCTGTAGTTGCAGCGAGTGAGGGCTACTCTTCAATATGGTGCGCGGGCTTCTCATTGTGGTGGCTTCTCTTGTTGCAGAGCACGGGCTCTGGGCACGTGGCTTCAGTAGTTGTGGCACGTGGGCTCAGTAGTTGTGGCTCGTGGGCTCTAGAGCACAGGCTCAGTAGATGTGGCGCATGGGCTTAGTTGCTCCACGGCATGTGGGATCTTTCGGGACCAGGGATGGAACCTGTGTCCTCTGCATTGGCAGGCAGATTCTTAACCACTGAGCCACCAGGGAAGTCCCGAGGCTCCCATTTTTGACCATGAATGTCAAAAGAGTCAGCTAAGAGAAATAAAGATCCTTATCCTGTGCTGTCTATGCAGACTCAAATTCTTACAATAACCTCATCATAGAGAAGCCCTGTGCCAAGAATGTAAACTAAATATTTATGTGAAATCAGTGAATCCCATAGAACCCCCAGCAAATGCAGCCATGGAAAAGCTTGATGGGGTCTTATCCACAATCCAGGACACAATGCAAAAGAGACTTTAAGTATGCTTTCAAATGTTCAGAAAAAGAGAGGAAGGAATAGAACTTGTAAGGTAAGAACAGGACATATTTTTTTAAAAAAGAAGGGATTTGAAAAAAAATCATGTAGTATAGTAGCTTGTATTTTCCAAAATCATTGCCCATAGATGCCTCAACAATATTTCCATCCCACATGCTTTTCTCTTACAATGTGTCTTTTGTACTCCTTCCACCGAGAGATGGGGTCTTTGTCCCTTTCCTTGAGGGACATGATTGTGACTCACTTGTAACTAATAGAATGTGGTATAGGTGGTGCTCTGTGACTTCTTGAGGCTACATCAGAAATGTGAGGCAGTTTTTGCTTTGTTGACTGGATCATTTGTGCTTAGTCCTGAGCTGCCATGTAAGGAGTTCGACTGCCCAGGAATTGTCAGGCCTATACAAAATGACTATATGCAGAGGTCCTGAGACAACATAAAGAAAGAGAGCTATCTGGCTATCCACAACTTCTCCAGCCCTCTGCTCTTCTAGCTCTAACCACTGTCTGAATGCAATTGCCTAAGAGACCCTAAGCCAGAACCTCTAACTGAGCCCTATCTGAATTACTAATCCACAAAATCATGAACAAAATAAAAGGTTGTTTTAAGATGCTAAGTTTTGAGATAATTTGTTATGTAGCAATAAATAATTGGAACATACAGATATTCTAGGAGTCGAAATATCGAGAAAAAATTGAGAAAACCAGATTAAATAGCAGTTTAGATTAGCTGAAGAGAAAATTACAGAATTAGAAGATAAATGTAAAGAAATCATACAGAATGCACAACACAGAGAGGAAAAACAGAAAAATCAAAAGGGAAATTAGAAGACATGGAGGTTGAAATAGGAGGTTGTACCATATATCTAGTAGGGATTGCAGAGACAGAAAATAGAAAAAGGAGAGGAGCAGGGCTTCCCTGGTGGCGCAGTGGTTGAGAGTCCGCCTGCCAATGCAGGGGACGCGGGTTCATGCCCCGGTCCAGGAAGATCCCACATGCCGCGGAGCGGCTGGGCCTGTGAGCCGTGGCCGCTGAGCCTGCGCGTCTGGAGCCTGTGCTCCGCAACGGGAGAGACCACAACAGTGAGAGGCCCGCGTACCTCAAAAAAAAAAAAAAAAAAAAAGAAAAAAAAGAAAATGGAGAGGAGCAAATATGTGAAGTGATAACGGTTGAAAAATTTCCAGAATTGAAGATAGACATGAGTCCTCAGGTAGAGAGGTAGAGAGAGAGAGAGAGAGAGAGAGAGAGAGAGAAGGATTGATTTATCTTTTAAAAACTGGCTTACGTGGTAAATCTAAAATCTGCAGAGTAGGCTGGCAGGCTGGAGACCCAGGGGAGTTGCAGTTTGATCCATCTACTGGCGGAATTCCTTCTTGCTCAGGGGAGGTCAGTCTTTGTTCCATTAAGACCTTCAACTTATTTGGGTAAGGCTCACCTACATTATGGAAATTAATCTGCTTAACTCAAAGTCCTTCAATTTAAATGTCAATCTCATCCAAAAACACCTTCACAGGAATATCCAGAATAATGTTCAACCAAAAATCTGGACACTATGGTCCAACCAAGTTGACACATAAAATTAACAATCACACTATCCTTTTATGTGCAATTCATTTGTATCTTGGAATCTAAACTGTTTCTTTTAGACTACATATTGTTGCTTTTTCTCCGAGTCTGACACTCTCTGCTTTTGGACTGGAGCATTTAGTCTATTCACATTTAACATACTATTTGACATGGTTGGATTTACATATCTGTCTTCAATATATCTCATGGCTTTTTTGTTTCTGTGTTCCTTTATTGTATTTTTTTGTGTCAAACAAACATTTTGGTATACCACTTTCATTTCTCTTTTGATTTTTTTAACACTATTTTTAAACCTTTTTGTTGTTGCTGTTGTTGTTGCTCTAGGGATTATAGTGTACATCTTAATCATCACAATCTACTTCAGGTTAATACTGACTTAATTCCAGGAAATTATATCAACTTTGCTCCAATATAACTCCATTTCCATCTCCTTCCTATATCATTGTCATATATATTTTTTCTGCATCCTTTGCACTATTTATAGAACAAAATAAAGGACACGTACTAATTATTTGTGTATTCCTCATTGTCATATATTTTAACGTATGTGTTATAAACCCAATAATATAGAGTTATAATTACTATTTTATACAATCATGTTTTAAAACAAATTAGAAGAAAAGAGAAAATATATTCATGAACTATAGTTTACATATTTATAAATATATATTTCTTAAATATTATACTTATTTATCTGTTCTATTTACCCACATATTTATAATTTCTGTGCTCATTTCTCCCTATAGACTTGATTTACTATCTGGTATTATTTCCTTTCAGCCTGAAGGACTTCCTTTAGTATTTCTTGTATGACAGTTTGACTAGTAACACATTCTCTGAATTGTTGATCATTGGAAATGTCCTTATTTTTAGTTTTGATTGATATAGACGTAGAGAATGGACTTGAGGACATGGGGAGGGGGAAGGGTAAGCTGAGAGGAAGTGAGAGAGTGGCATTGACATATATACACTACCAAATGTAAAATAGATAGCTAGTGGGAAGCAGCCGCATAGCACAGGGAGATCAGCTCGGTGCTTTGTGACCACCTAGAGGGGTAGGATAGGGAGGGTGGGAGGGAGACGCAAGGGGCTATATGTATACTTATACAGCAGCAACTAACACAACACTGTAAAGCAACTATACCTCAATAAAGATGTTTAAAAAATAGAATTCTTGATTAAAAGGTTTTTCTTGCAGCATTTTGAATATGTCACTCTGCTGCTTTCTGGCCTCTATTATTTCTCATGTAAAATCATCTATTATTCACATTTTTGTTCCCTTGTATGAGTCATTTTTCTCTTACTGATTTCAAGAATTTCCTTTTTTTTGGCTTTCAACTTTTTGACTATGATGTGTCTAGGAGTAGATTTCTTTAAGTTTATCACACTTGGGGTTTGTTGAATTTCTTGGATTTGAAGATTAATGTTTGTCATCAAATTTGGAGAATTTTTAGCTATTATTTCTTCAAGTGTTTTTTCTAACTCTTTGTCTTCTCACCTTCTGGTGATCCTATATTATGGCTAGTGGGTATGCTTGATGCTGTCCCACAGGTCTTTGAAGCTCTCTATATTTTTCTTTTTCTTCATTCTTTTTTTTCTCTATTATTCAGATTGGAAAATTTCTAATAATCTATCATCCAGTTCACTGATTTGCTCTTTTGCCGACTCATATCTGATGCTGAGCCCATTAAGGTCGCACATTTCATTTTAGTTTTTGTACTTTTCAACTCTAGAATTTCCATTTGGGTCTTTTATATGGTTTCCATTTCTTTATTGAAATTCCTTGTTTATTAGCTACGTTAAAATTTTCTTTTAATTCTTTGACCATAGTTTCTTTAATTATTTGAATATATTTATAATAGCTGCTTTGAAGTCTTGTCTGCTCAATCCAACATCTGGGCTCATTGAGTTAGTTTCTGTTACTGACTTTTTCCTGAATGTAAATCACACTTTACTATTTCTTGGCATTTCTCATAACTTTGGGTTGACAGTCAAGCATTTTCAGTAATACATGGTAGCAAGTCTGTAGTCCAGTTTTTTTCCCCTGATTTTTAAAAACTTTGTCTGAACTTAAATGGTGGAATCTTTCACCCCCAGGGGTTGCAGGCCACTGCTAATGTCTCTGCCCAGATTCTTATTCTTGTTTTTATTTTTTATCCTAGCTTAACTAGAGGTCATCCTTGTATCAGCATAGCCTAGTCATCAGCCAATAATTTGAGCAGAGATTTTGCTTTAACACCTTGGGCTTTAACCCGCCCCTCTGCAGGACTATCTATGTGTAGATTGAGGAGTGAGTTCATTCAAAGTTTAGCTAGTTCTTCTACACTGTTGGTGGGAATGTAAATTGGTACAGCCACTGTGGAGAATAGTATGGAGGTTCCTTAAAAAACTAAAAATAGAGCTACCATATAACCCAGCAATCCCACTCCTTGGCATATATCCATGGAAAACCATAATTCGAAAGGATGCATGCACCCCGATGTTCATTGCAGCACTATTTACAATAGCCAGGACATGGAAACAACCAAAATATCCATCGACAGAGGAATGGATAAAGAAGATGTGGTACATACATACAATGGAATACTATTCAGCCATAAAAAGGAATGAAATAGTGCCATTTGCAGAGATGTGGATGGACCTAGGGACTGTCATACAGAGTGAAGTAAGTCAGAAAGAGAAAAACAAATATTGTATAGTATCACTTATGTGTGGAATCTAGAAAAATGGTAGAGATAAACTTATTTGCAAAGCAGAAATAGAGTCACAGATGTAAAGAACAACCTTATGGTTACCAAGGGGGGAAAGGCGGGTGGGATGAACTGGGAGATTGGGATTGACATAAATACACTACTGTGTATAAAATAGGTAACTAATGAGAACCCACTGTATAGCACAGGGAACTCTACTCAATGCTCTGTGGTGCCCTAAATGGGAAGGAAATCTCAAAAAGAGTGGATATATGTATATGTATGACTGATTCAGTTTGCCGTACAGCAAGAAAATAATACAACATTGTAAATCAACTATACTCCAATAAAAATTAATTTAAAAAATACACACCAAAATAAAACAAAACCAAGTTTAGCTAGTTCTCAAGTATGCCTAGGATTTTACTTTCCACTGAGCTCTCTTGAGTTTCCCCTGGCACACATGTAGTTTTCCAGTCAGCTGGGGACAGATGAAGAGCTAATCTAGCTCTTCTATGGCTCTGTTATTTTCAAGATCTCCTTGTTAAATTTCTACCTGGTCTGGCTGCTTGCCCCAGCTGTGATCACAAACTCAGACTAGCAAAGTTGTGAGTTTTACCTGTTTATTTTCTACCAATTTTTCTTTTTTAACTGACAAGGTTGTCATGGCTTTTTGCTTCCTGCCCCAAGTCTAGTCTTCCCCCTTGGCAGCAAAGCTGCTTGTTTTTACAACTAGCTTAACCTTTTAAAAACTATCGATCTCAGTAACTAACCTGTGGGCAGGACAAGGTGAATGGACCCACACAATAAGGCCACAGACTCTTGCTGTTCTTACCTGAAGTTTCAATTTAAAAAAATTAATAATTGCTTCTCAATGTGGTGTGTGCTTTTGGTCATTTTCCAGGGCCCTGAAATGGTTATTTTTGACAATTTTATCCAGTTTATAATTTTTTGAAGAGAGGATTCACGTACCTTTTCATTCTGTCATAACCAGAGGTCCTATCTGCACACTTGGTAATTTTTTATTGGATGCCAGACATTGTAAATTTTATATTGTTTTGCTGGCTTTTGTTCTATTTCTTTAACTAATGTTGGATTTTGTTCTGAGGTACAGTTAAGTTACCTGGGATCATTTGGCTTATTTTGGGGCTTGCTTTTAAGTTTTATTAGAGCAGGTCCAGAGTAGCCTTTAATCTAGAGCTAACTCAGTCCTACTATTAAGACTTAAAAAAGGGAATCTACCTAATGCCCCATGAGTTATGATATGAGGTCTTTCTACTCTGGCTAGTAGGAACACAAACTATCCGCAGATCTGTGAATCGTTTTGCCTACTCCATTCAGGTGGTTCCTTCCCTGGCCTAGGGTAGATTCCTCTTACACATGTACAGATCAGTACTCAGCCAGAGACTTGATGGGATCCCTCTAGACTTTCGAATCTCTCCTTCCCTCTCTCTGTTTTTCTCTCCCCCCACCATCTCCATCTCCCTTGCCATGTCCATCTCTATCTCTATCTTTGTAATTTTCACTCTTCTCCAGTACTCTGCTCCACAGATTCCAGCCACCCTAACCTCCCCATCTAGATCTCTGTCTCTGCAACTCATGAGATCGGTTTGGTTAACCCTTCCCAGTGGTTTGGACTAGAAACTACCTCTAGGCAGTAAGTTCATGCAAGTAGCAAAGCTGCTGGTTTTTACAGCTAGCCTTACCTTTTTAAAGCTACCATTCTCAATAACTAAGCTGGGGGTGATAGGATGGGAATGGACCCAAGCAAGAAAGCCACAGACTCTAGCTGTTCTTACCTGTCTGAAAAATAGTTTTATGTATATATATAGATAAATTTGTCAATTTTTCTAATTGCTTAGGGAAGGAGGACAGATCTAGTCTCTGTTATTCCATCTTGGCTGAAAATGAAAGCTGAAGGATTTTAATCAGAAGACATGATTTTATTCATAATTTAAGATTATTGTACTTGCTTCGTATTAAATGAGAATAAGATTGGAAAAAGAGATCAGTTAAGAGGTTTTAGCAGTTGTGTAGGACAGAGATGATGGTTTTCTGGTCTGAAGAAGCAGTGGTTATTGAAATTTGAAAGAATAGATCTGAGATATATTTTGGACATAAAATGGATAAAATCTGCTGATTACTTGGATGTGGGAGATAGGGAAAAGTGAAGAGACAAGCAAGCCCAACCAGTTTTCATTTCCTTTGTCCTTTTCTAAGTCCATAATTTGGGTTTTCATTCTGCCCTTACCACACTGTCCTTTGAGACCAATCTCCTTCCCCATTTCTTACTTCCTTCCCTGAAAACAGAAAAATGTGTAATGGTCAATCCTGCGACTATGAAAAGAGAATTAATTTGTTATATAACTGGTGGGTATTGAAGCCCCAATAGAGACACCTAATTTAGTGGCCCACGTCAAAGAGGTCCTAAGAGTAGGGGAAGACTTGGCAGAATCAAATCAGGCAGGCTGTGTAGGATCCACTGTTATTATCCAATCAGCAAGATTTCAGGCAAAGAAATGAAGATTCAAAACAGGTCTCATAAGAGAGAATTCTGTTAGTTGAGGCTCTGGTTGGGGGAAGCTCAGAGCCACATTGTTGGTCCCATCCTGGAGCTGACAGTCATAGCAAGCATAACTTTCCTAGATGTGAGAACTTGTCCTGTTTATCTTTGGAGCCTATGGCATTTGTGTTCAAAAGAAGAGTCTCGGGCTTCCCTGGTGGCGCAGTGGTTGAGAGTCCGCCTGCCAATGCAGGGGACACGGGTTCGTGCCCCGGTCCAGGAAGATCCCACATGCCGCGGAGCGGCTGGGCCCGTGAGCCATGGCTGCTGAGCCTGTGCGTCCGGAGCCTGTGCTCCGCAACGGGAGAGGCCACAGCAGTGAGAGGCCCGCGTACCGAAAAAAAAAAAAAAAAAAAAAAAAAAAGAGACTCTTCCTCCAGGAAGACTGACCTTTAGCTGGAGGCTTTCTCTCGTGATATCTTGAAGCATGGGACGGAAAAGGCCAAGGAGAGGTAAACCTCTTTGTGTTAACGCTGTGAATGAATTAACCCGGTGGCCCCTGAGACTCCTTTTGCAAATCTCCTTAGTGCCACACAGTTTAACACTGCATTATTCTATAACTGTTTTGTGATATCTGAGTTTTTGAATCTTTAATTGACTACTGTATTCATTTCCCAGGACTGCTGTTACAAAGTACGACAAACTGGGTGATTTAACAATGGACATTTATTTTCTCATAGTTCTGGAGGCCAGGTTCAAAATCAAGGTGCTTGACAGGGCTATGCTCCATGTTGTTTCATCAAATGAGGAGAGGCTAAATATGGCATATTTACCTTATAGAAGCGATTATGAGACATCCTCAAATATAAGGTCATATTTTCTTATGAAATCTGTAGAGGAGATCCCTTCTTGCCTCTTTTAGCTTCTGGTGTTTGCTGGCAATCCTGGGTGTTTCTTGCCTTGTAGATGCATCACTCCAATATCTGCCTTTGTTGTCATGTGCTAATTTTCTTCCGTGTGTCTCGCTCTCTGTATCTCTTCTCTTCTTATAAGGACACCAGTATGACCTATTCTTTTTTTATTTTTTATTTTTTTTATTTTTGTCTGCGTTGGGTCTTTGTTGCTGCACGTGGGCTTTCTTTAGCTGCGGCGAGCAGGGGCTACTCTTTGTTGCAGTGCGCGGACTTATTGCAGTGGCTTCTCTTGCTGAGGAGCACAGGTTCTAGGTGCGCAGGCTTCAGTAGTTGTGGCACGCAGGCTCAGTAGTTGTGGCGCACGGGCTTAGTTGCCCTGTGGCATGTGGGATCTTCTGGGACCAGGGCTGGAATCCATGTCCCCTGCATTGGCAGGCGGATTCTTAACCACTGCGCCACCAGGGAAGTCCCAGTACAAGCTATTCTTAACTACTTGCTTTTGCAACGATCCTATTTCCAAATAAAGTCACATTCTGAAGTGCTGGGAGTTAGGATTTCAACATATCTTCTTGGGGGACACAATTCAACCCATAACAACCACTTCTTTTTTTTTTTTTTTTTTGCAGTACGCGGGCCTGTCACTGTTGTGGCCTCTCCCGTTGCAGAGCACAGGCTCCGGACGCGCAGGCTCAGTGGCCATGGCTCACGGGCCTAGCCGCTCCACGGCATGTGGGATCTTCCCGGACCGGGGCACGAACCCGTGTCCCCTGCATCGGCAGGCGGACTCTCAAGCACTGCGCCACCAGGGAAGCCCCCATAACAACCACTCTTAAGGAAAGGGACTGTGTCTCATACTTTTTTTAAGTGTCCAAGGACACTTAGGACATTCAGCAGTTTCCTGCTTTGGGTGGATGTGACAGAAAATAAAGGACTATGATTTTAAAAGAAATGACACAGATTTTTTTGTAAGGCAGGAAAATGTGCTTATTTGTAATAATATTGAAATAATATTTTGGTATTAATTGATATGTATTCTCCCATAATTCTTATTTATCCTATGGCTCTTCCTCCATTCTTGAGTTACAGATTGTCTTCAGAAAAACCAGAGAACAAGAGTAAAATAGTTCTTTTTCAGTTTTAAAATCTTAGGTCCAGGACTTCCCACATGATGCGGAGCAACTAAGCCTGTGCACCACAACTACTGAGCCTGTGCTCTAGAGCCCACGAGCCACAACTACTGAAGCCCCACACCTAGAGCCCGTGCTCCGCAATGAGAGAAGCCACTGCAATGAGAAGCTCGTGCGCCGCAAGGAAAAGTAGCCCCTGCTCGCTGCAACTAGAGAAAAGCCCGTACGCAGCAACAAAGACCCAAATGCAGCCCAAAAAACCCCCCAAAAAACCCAACTTAGGTCGAGGAAGAAGACAAAAGGACTTAGAATAATATTTGGTTAATCAAAGCCAGTTTGTCCCCCTCACCTCCTTTCTACCTGGGGTCAGTCTACAGAACGGGAGGAGGAAGAAGAAGAGTGTCTGAGAGGAAGTGAGACATTATTTGTCCCTGAGCAGGGGTTCTGTGGCTTGCCCCCCAACCCCAGGGCCAATTTTGGGGGGCAGTGAAGGAAGTGGAACCTTCATCAGACAGGCATAGGGGTTTAGAAGAAGAGGAAGGCTGTATCTTTCTTCCAAGGAGGTCACAAGACTTGTAGGATTCTCCTAACCAGATGGGATAGAAGTACAGCTGAATGTTTCTGTACCTCGGAGAGGAGCACAGAGGTACCTGAGATAGAGCCAGCCTGGAGGAGCCTGCAGTCAGGCACAAGGGACTGGGAATGGTTTTAAGATTAGAGACCAACTGAATGATAGACATCTCAATAGATACAGGTATAGACAGATGACAGCTAAAGGCCAGAGTCCCCCTCCCCTGTCTTCCCCACTCATCCTCCCCCCACCCACCCTGCACTTCAAGTCAACTCTAAAGATAGATTCCTGAATTGATGTACTAGGTTTCTACTTCTAGGTGGAATGAGGCTCATAAAATAAATTGTTTGGTTATTAAACAATAAAGTTTATTTCTTTCAACCTTTAATTTGTGGTCTGAGATTTATTTCAGCTACATATAGAAAATGATAATTCTAAACATGCAAGTTGTTTCTTATTTGTAGGTAAGCAGTGGGAACTGAAACTGTCCTCTGGGCAGCCCGGTACTCCCTAGTGTGACCTTGGCATTTTCCTGAACTACAGAAATTATTGCTGAAATCTCACTGGCTGGGCCTCCAGGAAGGAGGGAAAGGGAAGTGGAAGGAGTGGGTGGGGATGGGAGTGTATGCTTACACCACTCAAGTTATATTTTAAACTCTGGATTCATTGTTCTGAGAGTGACTCTGGCCCTTTTAGAGGGGAAGTTCTGAGCAGCTCTGAAACTTGAGGTACCTGCAAAGACAACTCAGCTGTTGTTGCTAAGGAACAAGTGTGCTGAAATTGTGGTATCAATATCACCAGCTCCTGCTCAGAAGTCAAAATGTACAGGAAAGATGTAAAATCATCAGAGGGGAAGAGACAGTTCAGTGTGATAGGCCATGGATTATTGTTTAAAGTGGTCAATTCTCTGTAAAAAATATGACCTCACATTTGAGGTTGTCTTAGTAGCTCCAATAAGGTAAATATGCCATTCCCTGAATAATCTTTTTCTTTGATGGAAGAGAAGTGGAGAAAAAAGTAGGAAGAAAGAGACGAGAAGGAACAGAAGAACAGAGCTATCTGGAATAAATGACCTCATTAAAGGACTTTAGGGAGGAGACGTTAGAGTCAGAATGAGCCTTTGGAATTAGACTGAGATTTGAGTGTCAGTTTTGTCACTAACTAAATTATCTTGGGCACATATTTTAACCATTCTATGCCTTGAATTTCCAATCTGTAAAATGGGATGTGTTGTGTGAAGACCTGAGGAATTTTGCTATTTGATCTTTTAATGTTTATTTCTAAATCAGTTGTTTGTCATTTTCATTTTTTTGTCTTTTTAAAATTATTTTTATTTATTTATTTAAAAAATTTTTATTTATTATTTTGGCTGCATTGGGTCTTCGTTGCTGTGCATGGGCTTTCTCTAGTGAGCAGGGGCTACTCTTTGTTATGGTGCTAGGGCTTCTCATTGCGATGGTTTCTCTTGCTGTGGAGCATGGACTCTAGGTGCGTGGGCTTCAGTAGTTACGGTGCGTGGGCTCAGTAGTTGTGGCTCACGGGCTTAGTTGCTCTGTGGCATTTATTTTCATTTTTATTTCAATAATCTAATGTGGTTGGCAGCCTCTAATGTGGTCCCCAATGATCCCCGCTTCCTGGTATTCACACCCTTGTGTAATCCCTTCTACTTGACTATGGGTTGGACCTAGTGACTTGCTTCTAATGAATAGAATATGGAAGAAATAATGGGATAACACTTCCTATATTAGGGTATAAAATGACTATGGCTTTTGTCTTTGGTTCATTCTCTTTCTGTCTTTCCCTCTCTTTCTCTCAGATCACTTGCACTGTGGGAAGCATACTGCCATATTGTAAGCAACTCTATGGACATGCCTATGTAGCATGGTGAGGAACTGAGGCCCTCAGTGCAACAACACAGAGAAACTGAAGCCTGCTAACAACCAGGCGAGTGATCTTGGGAATGGGTCCTTCCTGCCCAATCAAGTCTTGAGATGACTGCAGCCCCAGGCAACAGCTTGGCTGCAATCTCATGAGAGACCTTGCACTAGAGGCATCCAGCTAAGCTGTGCCCAGATTTCTGACCAATAGGAACTGTGAGATAATAAGTGTTTTGTTGTTTTCAGCTTCTAAGTTGTGAAATGATTTGTTAGGCAGCAATGTATATCTAATACATGGCTCAGGTCCATCTTACAGTGGGCCCAGTGTGTACCCAAACCCACTTTGTGGTTATTTTTCCAGTTCTAGAATGTATAATTAGAATAGACACATCCAGAAACTGGCAGAGTCAGAGCAAAAAGTAGCAACTATTCTAGACATATTGAAAAGGCATTTGTGTGCCAGAGGGTGGGAGATAAATCCCACAGAAATTCAAGCACCTGCCACTTTAGTGAAAAATTCTAGGCATTCAATTATCTGAGATATGAAGACATTTCTCTTCTAAGGTGAAGGGCAAGTTGCTCCATCTGTCTCCTCCTACCATTAAGAAAGAGGCACAATGCCTACTGGGCCTCTTTGGATTTCAGAGGCAACATATATCTCATTTGGGCATGCTACTCTGACCCATTTACTGAGTGACCTGAAAAGCTGCCTGTTTTGAGTGAATCCCAGAATAAGAGTAGGCTCTGCAACAGGTTAAGCTGCTATGCAAGCTGTTCTGCTAATTGGGCCATATGACTCAGAAGATATGATAGTACTTGAAGTCTCAGTGGTACAGAGGGAAGCTGTTTGGAGCCTTTGGTAGGCCCCATCCTATAGGTGAATCACAGTACAAACACTTACAATTTTTTAGCAAAGCCATACTTTCCCCTTTTGAGAAACAACTTTCGGCTTGTTACTGGGCCTTAGTAGAGACTAAATGCTTGACCATGAGCTACCAAATTACCATACGACCTGAGATGCTCATCATGAACTGGGCATGTTTGACCCACAAAACCATAAAGTTGGGCACGCATAGCATCACTCCCTCATCAAAAGGAAGAGATATCTATGATACTGGACTTAAGCAGGCCCCGAAGGCACAAATAAATTGCTCAGTGAAGTAGCCCAGATGTCCATGACCCCTCTTCTAGCTACAGTTCCTTCTTTCTTTGAACAACATCTATGGCTTCCCTATGATTAGTTGACTGAGGATAAAAATACTTGAAGTTTGTTTACAGGTTAATTCTTCATGATGTGCAGAACCACCTAACAGTGGATAGGTAGAGCACTGCAACCCTACCTGGGACTGCTCTGAAAGACAGTGGTGAAGGGAAACTCCTCCTGTGGGCAGGACTGTGAACAGAGCATATAGTTATCCATTTTGCCTAGAATGATAGACGGCCATACAAATGATTCTACAGCAATTCATGGGCTGGGGCTAATGATTTGGCTGGATGGTCAGGGATTTGGAAGGAACACAATTGGAAAATCAGTGAGAAGGAAGCCTGGGGAAGAGGTATGTGGATAAGCCTCTCCAGATGGGCACAAAATATAAAGATATTTGTGTCCCATGTGAATGCTCACTAAGGAGGACTTTAATAATCAGGCAAACAGAATGACCTGTTCTGTGGATGTCAGTCAGCTTTCCCCTCTAGTCACTCCTGTTGTTGCCCAGAGGGTTCATGAACCAGTGGCCATGGAATCAGGATGGAGGTTATGCTGGGATCAGCAACAGGAACTTTCACTATTTAGGGCCTATTTGGATATAGCCGTTGTTGAATGCCCAATCTGCCAATAGTAGAGACTAACACTGAACCCACAACATGGCACTATTACCTGGTGGAATCAGCCAGTTAACTGATGGCAGGTTGATTACATTGGTCAGCTTCCATCATGGAAGGGATAGCACTTTGTCTTTATTGGATATGGATGTGTCTTTTTTGCTTGTCTGCTTGCAATGTTTCTATCAAAACTTCTATTTGTGAACCGACCAAATACTTTATCCAAAAACATGATATTCTATATAGCATCACTTTTGACCAAGGAACTCACTTCATAACAAATGAAGTGAGGCAATGGGCTCATCCTCATGGAATTCACTGGTCTTACCTACAATTCTGATGCGACAGATATGATAGAATGACGTAATCACCTTGTGAAGGCTCAGTTATGGGACCAGGTAGGTGGCAACACCTTGGGGGTCTGAAGCAAGGTCCTCCAGATTGTGGTAAATGCTCTAAATCGACATTCACTATATTGCTATTTTTCCCATAGCAGGATTTACAAGTCTAGAAATCAAGGGGGTTAAAATGGAAATAGTTGCTTTCATTATTATTCCTGATGATCCACTAGTACAATTTTTGTTTCCCAGGCCTACAATTTCAGGTGCTGTTGCTCTAGAAGTCTTAGTTCCATGCTGTTGAATTGGATATAGAGTCTGCTACCTGGCCACTTTGGGCTCCTAAGGCTACTGAATCAACAGGCAAAGAAAAGATTTAATATACTGGCTGTGGTGATTGTGCTTGAATATTAAGCGGAAATTGAGCTGCTATTACACAATGAGTATTTCTGGAACTCAGGAGGTCCTTTAGGATAACTTTTAGTACACCTGTGTTTTGTGATTAATACGTCAGTGGAAAACTACAACTACCTCCAATTCAGGTAGGACTGCTAATGGCCTGAACCCTTTAGGAAGAAGATTTGTAACCAGACAAGAAACCTCAGTCAGTTGCAGAAAAGAGTTCTGTAATAGTTATATTATTTTTCCTTATTTTGATATGGATGTGTTTCATATATAGTAACCAAACATTTTTGTTTTCTTCCTTCTCTCTTATCTCCTTAACTAAGATGTGCGAAGTGTAATCAACATTATATCTCAATGTTTAAGCTATAGGGTATCAAAAGGTGACGTGTGAATTAAATAGGAGGAAAATAAAGATCACTGAAATCCAAAAAAGGATTTTTTATTCTCCCTTGGTGAAAGGATTAACACAGGGGTTGGAAAACTATAACCCAAGGGCTGGCCATCTGTTTTTGTAAATAATGTTTTATTGGAACACAGCCATATTCATTTGGTTACATATTTGTGGCTGCTTTCATGCTATAATGCTAACATTGAATAGTTACAACAAAAACCATGTGGCCTGCAAAACCTAAAATATTTACTATCTGGCTTTTTAAAAAAAGTTTTCTGACCCCTGGGTTAGCATGTTTCTCATTGTCTGGGGATAGTTGTATTATGTCAGGCAGAAGCATGACTTTGTTATTATCTTTATTTGGAGATTAAGTATGGAGATATGCATGGGTGCCAAGTTGGCAAGGGATAGATTGTGGTGGCTTTGTAAAGTGTCAGTTTCGCTAGGCTGAACTACATTTCCCAGAATTCCCCTTCTTGTGTATTTCCAGTTAGATTGGACCACAAGAGAGATTCTCATGGGCAATTTGGAGAGTATAAGTGAGGTAATAGTCATTGTATAGTTCACATACATTGTCTGCTGGCTCTTCCTGTTGGTGTGGGACAGTAGTCAAGACTGGAACTGCTCCATCTTTTCCTGGATCCTCCTTCAGCTTCTCTGACTCCTCACTTGGAGGTGTCATTAGATGTCCTCATTCCTGTTGTGATGTTCACTATTGATTACTAACATGTACTCAGTGTGTGTGTGTGTGTGTGTGTTTGTGCATGTGCCTGTATGTGTGTGTGTGTGTGTGTGTGTGTGTGTTTAACTCCATGACAAAGGGCCCAGACTTCTGCGTGACTAAGGTCAGAGCCAGGAACTGTCCTCATGTGCTCCAGCTTGTGCTTGTGGGTTCCAGCCTGTTCTTGCTCCTTCCACTTTACACTCTGCCTGCCTGCCCTAAGGACTTCAAGCTTCAGTATTAGATGCAACGACAGCAGCGTTACAGAGACTGTTTAACCAGCCCCCACAACGGCATAAAGTCAAACCAAGATATTTCTCAGGGGACCAGTCTTTCTGATTAAACCTTGACTGACACAGTCAATAATCTATTATAAAGGTGTTTAAATTTTTCAGGTAGGTAGATTTTTATTTTTGCTATCTTTTTGCTCTTAATTTCTAAGTCTTACTGCATTTTGATTGGTGAATATGCTTGGGTGAATACTGCTTCTTAGAGTTTGTGAAGATTTTTTTTAGGATCTAATACATGTTCAATTATTGTAACTGTTTCCACATATGTTTCAGAACAATGTGCAATCTCTGTTGAGTGCAAAGTTCTATATAATTTGTTACTATGCTTTATATTATGCCGTATAAATTCTTCATGTACTGAATTTTGTCTATTTGATCTACTTCAGAGGGAAGTGTAAATTAACATCTTATATATAATGGTTCTGTCAATTCTTGTATTCTAGCATTTTTGCTTTATACATTTTTGGAACTATATTGTTAGGTGTGCAAAAGTTCATGGCTGGTATACCTTCTTGGTGGACTGTTTTTATTTCATTTTTATCAATATGAAATACTCATTTTATCCCTTTTAATGTTTTTATACCATAGTAATATTTTCCATCCCTACCTAATTAGTTATTGAGATAATATATAAAGTTCTTAGTCTCATACCTGAGCAATAGTAAGCTGGCAAAAACTGTAGTTCCTGCTATTATTATTATCATTATAATAATTATTATTCTGTGTTCTTCTATGTGCAGGTTGTCTGGACTCTTTGGGGGACAAAGAAGGAAAGAAAGGACTGAAAGAAAAGAAAGAGAGCAACTGCCTCTTCGGCACTGCATGGTGATGCTTAGAGCTTCTTCTCCCCTGAACAAGTTGATGGAAACTCCACGGAAGAGAGGTCCCAGGCTTGGACAAAGCACCAGAGAGCCTGCCAAGAGAGGTCTCCTAAGCAGCCAAAAGAATATAACAGAAACAGATTTTCTAGTTGGATTTTGGCCTTTCTGCTTTTGAGGCCTGGCTGAAACTGGGAAGGGAAAAAAGCAAAACAAGGTCAGAACTAGTAGTAGATGTGTTCCTATGTTTGGAAGGTCAGAATGATCCCTTCAGAGATCCCCTTGAATTTTGGCTCATCTAGGCCTAAAAAGCAATGTCCACAGCAGTGATGATTTTCCACCCTCAGTGGAATTCTTAGCTCTGCCAAATTGTATGTGTTTAAGGATGTGGTCTCATTGCCTCAACTCCCTACACCTGCATCCTTCAGGTCTGCTTTGTAGTTGAGTCCATCTCTGTTTTATTAGATGTCCTCATTCCTGTTGTAACGTTCACTATTGATTGCTAACAGGTACTCTGTGTGTGTGTGTGTGTGTGCGTGCTTGTGCATGTCCGTGTGTGCACACATGTGTGTTTGTGCCTGTCTGTTCTGTCTTTGGAACTTCCAAATCAAAGTAGCCTTGCTAACTGGCTACTTGTTGCTTAAAATCTCTTGACCCCAAATCCCTTCCTCCACCTGCCTGAAATTCTTCACTTCTCTTTGCCTCACTGCCTGAAATTCATAGAATCATAAAAGTTAAATCTTGAAGGTGCCTTAGAGATTAATTAGTCCAAGCATCTCACTTCACTGAAGAAGGAAGTGGAGTCCAGAGAGGTGAAGTGTTTTTCTTGAAATCACAAAATTAGTGAAAGGCAAAGTGAGACTAGAGCCCAGTTCAAAGCAACTAGGAAATGAGATTTGATGGTGGAATGGTTGCAAGGCGGGAAGTTATATGGGAATCCAAGATGCTAGATGTCAGGATGAGCCTGGGTAGAATACTCAGGAAGAGGTTACCTTGGGCAGCATGGGGGTGGGAGAGAGTGAGTTCTAGGATATGGGAATGAATGAAATGGACGTTGGCAGGCACCAAAGACACATGGTCTCTGTTCTTCTGACCCTGCTACTAACAGTAAAACATAGTTTGAAGAGTAAATCTCAAACTACAACAGCAGCACAGCAACAATATCTACAACTTTTATTTGTATACTGTTAAAAATTCTTCCATATCCATCACCATGTAAGCTCACTCCATGAGAAGCAGCTATTAGTATTATCCCTAGTGTAGGGAAGATAAAATCAGGGCCCAGAAAAATACTTGGAAATAGGTAATGTACCCTTGGGTGTGTACTGGATATGTTGGTTGTCCATCACTATTCCCCTCCTTTCTTCTTCCTAGCAGGACCTCGATTTTGTTCAGGTTTCCCTATTCCCCTCACATCCATGTGCCTTGGGGAAGATGACCACATCCCCAAGTTCTAGGGATGGGCTTGACTGGCTTAAGGGTAATTCCATCTCCATTTCCAGTGACTGGTTTGGGAATGGGCATGGCATGCTACGTGGGCCACTGAGATGTGAGGAGAATCTATGTGGGGGGTGTAGTGTTCAGGAAAGGCTTTCTTCACGCTTATGGGTGAGCACTGGAAACTCTTTCCCTGCCCACTAGATAGGAATGAGGAATCATGCAGTTCCAATTGCTACAGGACCACAAGGCAAGCAGGCTTCAGGATGGAGCTGACAGAAGACAACACGCCAGAAAAGCAGGAATAATCTGAGTCTTTTAGGATCTCATTGAGTTGCTGGAGCAACCAACCTGAGAGCTTGCCTTACTTTTGGTCTGGTGGTTAAGTTAGCCATTATGCTCCTTTAGAGACCAGCTTGGGGGAATTTCCTATTACCTGTAGCTGAAAACTTCCTCCAGCAGGGACAAGGAGGGGTTGAACCTCATGGCTGAGAATAAACTGAGCTTACTCCTATAGAGAGTGACTCTTCTGGTTTTTTGGTTCATTTAAATACATCATTCTTCAATAAATATAAAGTACAATATGAAGAATCTATGGATCCTTAAATATACTGTTAGAGCCAGCATTCCTATATGGCCTCTAAAGGGTGCCAGTTTTGAGCCAGACTGTATTCAAACCCGGGATCCATCACTTTCCAGTACGTGACCTTAGGTAAGTTAAAAGCCTCTTTGTGCCTCAGTGTCCTCAACTGTAATATTGGGTTAGTAATAGTACCTACCTTGTGGAGTTGTTGAGAGGATTAAATAAATTAGAGAGTTTAGAAATGTGTCTATATAGTAAAGATTCAAAACATTTTAATATTTTTATTATGAAGAGTAGAAAAGTAATTCAAAGAGACTTAATTATTATTAATAATATATACTAATGTGGTTCTGGTATATTTATTAATATATTACATGTCATGTGCCAAACATATGAGTAAGTTCTTTGCATATATTTTCTTTAATTCTGATAATGACCCTCTGAAGTAGGATTGATTCACTTCATTTCCAGATGAGGAAACTGGTGTTCACAGAGGCTAGGTGATGTGGCCAAAGTTATACAGCCAGTAACTGCAGAGCTGGGATTTAAACCCAGGTGTAACCCCAGAACCCACCATCTTTCCATTCTACCATGCAGTTTCCGAGAGCATCTCTTAGTGAATCGTCTTGGTGGGGGGCAGTGAATTTAGGGTCAGAAGCAACCTTAAATAAGAGCAGGGAGAAAGGGGTTTAAAACAGAAAGTGTGTCACAAAAGCAATAGAAGTGTTTGGAAATGTTGGAGAAAGGCTCAGACCCATATCGAAGCTATCCCCTGAACTCCATGCTCTTTTCTGAATGGATAGAATTATAATAGGAGACTGAGCAGTGTTTCCTCTGAGTATTGTTTCACAGGTCTGAGAAGATGAATTGCACAAGGGATTCTTTCAGCCCTGCCATCTGAGAATGGAGAAGCAGGGAAGAAGAGAAGAGGTGGAATTAGAAATTCAAATGGCATCTGATGAAATCACTTTTGACTCCATAGTTATTAACCCCAACTTGTCTCATTCCTTTAAATCTTGAGCTCCCTCTCGAGTGTACTATACATTAAGTGCCAGAAATTATTGATTTCTTTTTTCATACAGCAAGTACCTCTCCCACCACTGAAATGGGAAGAAGCAGTAAATGCTGAGTAAGATGTTTCTCAGGAAAGACCAATACTGAACACACTGTAAAGATGAGGCAGAGTGAAGAATATCTTTCCAAAAAATGGACACCTGCTGTAGGACGGTCTGCTCTGGAGGATCTGCTAGGGAATTTTTTTACTAGGGGAGTTTGCCCCGGCACATTGACTCAAATAATAAAATGAGAATGGTGTTTGCAGAAACTTAAAAAGGTCTCGAAACTCCTTTCTAGTCAAAATAGAGTGTTGCAAAATGTTCCAGACAGCTCTTTAGAGCTTCATTTGAAGATGTTGACATAAGTCCAAAGCAAATCTCTGCCTTAAAAGTTGTACTGGTAGAATGATTAAGAGTTATGTGGTGTTCTTTGCAGAGAGGTGTTCATTTGATGAGGAACTGGGGAAAAGGGTTTTCATAACAGTATTATGGCAGCTTTTTGCAAGGACTTTAGTAAATTTTGCCTTCTGTCCTGGGTCAGGTTAACCACCTCTAGTTAAGATAATTAGTATTATATAAGATAAAGTTTGAGGCTTAAATCAACAAATTAAGTAGTGCTAGCAAGAAAAATTAAGTTAAACAACATATAAGTCATTTGGGATTTCCACAAGGGAGGTTACATGTCCCAGTCATTCTATGATGGCGGTTCAGAGCCAAATATACATTGGCTCCCTTTGAAATGATTATCCCTGCCCTAGATTGCCTTAGTCCAGCAGACAAAGATTCCTCACTCCAACTCTACTACCACCATCTTAGTATACCTACTATTCTCTCTTGCCTAAACAACTACAATATCCTACCAATCGGTCCCCTACTTCCACTCTTAACCTCCCTACGACTCATTTTCGCATTGCAACCATTCCCGTGTAATGAAATTGAAAGTCTAACTGTCATTCTCCTAAATGAAAATCCTCCATTGTCTCTCCATTACCAATGCCTGCCAATGTCTCAATGTTTTTTCAATGATCCCTTTCATTCTGTAAATCTCTCTTCAGATGACTGTGCTAAGAGGGTAGCATACTCTAAGTACTGAACATAGCTTTAGAGAGTGTATTGTTCCTAGTGAGAAACAACATTGACACAATTGATCTGACACCCATTTAATGAAAATATATACTAGTTACTGTGCAGTATGGCAATTAAATATAATCAGTGTATGAGTGTATCAGGGTATAAGGGCTCAATCAGGAAAGCAGACCATCTCGAGTATTATGGAATAAAGAATGTATTCTAAGAATAAGACCTTTCACAATTATGGGGAAATTGGGGGAGGTAAAATTCAAGATGGGGAACTGGAGGATGAGAGAAAATCACTAATCAACTCTCCTGACACACTGGCATGACTGGACAAATTACAGCATGCTAGGGAACTTGGGAAGCCAGGCATATCCAGCTGCTGGAGTGGGACTGGAGAGAGCTGATGGAGAAATCTATGGTAAGTTATGGACTTGGCATCTAATTGTGAGCCTGGGATTGTTAGTCAGCGGGGCCAGCAGCTGAAGAGCTAGAGGTCGGAAGAGCCAGACTAATCTAGAACACATCAGCACTTGTATATCTCTCATTGCATCCAACCATAACAACTTTCAGAGAGTACCACTGCTTCATTTCTGCCTTGTAAATCTTGTTTAAAATTTTCTTTTGGGAAACTTTACTGTGGAACCATCAGGGAAAGAAACTATGGAAAAAGTTGTTCTAGCTTTGCTTGGTCAATACAGTACAAACTCATCACACTTAATAAACATTTAGATAAATTACTAAATTATATTTCTTTTAAACCATTTAACCAAATGACTAGGTTTTGTCTTCTCACTCTGTTGATTCATGGACACTTTAAGCAGGAACATTTTTATAGTTTTCCCTTATTTTATATATTCTTTCATCATCACCACAATCACACTCACACACACTTAGCTCAAGTTGCTGTAACAAAATACCATAGACTAGGTGGCTTAAACGACAAACATTTACTTCACACAGTCTGGAGGCTGGGAAGTTCAAGATCAAGGTGCTGGCAGATTTGGTGTCTGATGAGAGTTCTCTTCCTGGTTTGCAGATGTCCACCTTTTTGCTCTATCCTACATGGTGGAGAGAGGGGGGACCCTGGTCTTTCTCTTTTTATAAGGATACTACTCCTATCATGGGGGGCCCTACCCTCATGACCTCATTGAACCTAATTACCTGTCAAAGGCTCCAATTACAAATACTTTCACATTGGGGATCAGGGTTTCAATATGAATTTTAGGGGTATACACACACACACACACACACATCAGAAACTACTAAATGCCTTTAAGGTGTGTTGTAGATTGGGTTCCCTAGAAGCAAATCCTGCTTCTTATTCAAGTGATTTATTGTAGGAGTATTCTCAGGAAAGAGGAGTGAGGGAAGCAGGATAGGGTAGAGGAATAATGTGGTCTCAACTGGGTGCTAGGTTATGCCTGATCTCATGGAGAAGTCTGGAGCATAAATTGCACCAGAGTTAGTCTCATTTCAAAGCAAGGGCACTGGCTTTTTGAACCCTATGACAGTTAGTCATTGGTTGAGGGCTGGGGTGGGGGGGATGGGTGGGTACAAAGCATTTGGCTGAGGGCAATTTTCCAGAGACCAGGCAGCTGTGAGTGTTATCAGCCAACACTTAGTTGGCAAAGCGCGTGGGGTGGGGCCCAACAGCATCCACTTCAAGGTACTTTAGGAGCAGAAATGTCTATATATGGAGTGTGCGGGGATTCAGAAGCTGGAGCAGAAGGTAGATGGCAGATTTCTCTGTTTCCACACCCTGTCTGTCTCTGTTGTGACCTCAGGTGTGTCACTAATTCTGAGCAGTTTAGTGTCCTGGCTCCCACTTCTAGATATCCCTCTGTGGTTCAGTGCTTGGTTATTGATGCTACATTTGCCACCATTTTGCCTCATAGTTCCTATCTCCTTTCTTGTGTTACTGGCCTCAGGTTGTCTGGAGCTCATGTTTGGTTGCCCACTTCTATTTTGCTGCCCAGTAGGGTTCTCAGACTCCCTTCTGCTGTAGTACCTCACCTCCCACCTCAGCATTGTAAGGTGCAACACAACATAATTATATCCACCCAAGACAAAGGGTTTCTACACAGTAGCTGTTCTTTTCTTTCATTCCCAAGAACTGCCTCTATGGTTTGCTTATTTGCTCTTATCCCACCATCTTTCTCTTTTAAAATCTGTGTTAGTTATTTATTGCTGCATAACAAGTGATCCCCAAGTGAGACAGCTGAAAATAACAAACACTATCTCACAGTTTCTGTGGGTTGGGAATTTGGGAGCAGCTTAGCTTGGTGGTTGTGGTTCAGAGGGTCTCATAAGGTTGTAGTCAAGATATTAGCCATGACTGAAGTCAGCTAAAGGCTTGACTCAGCTAGAAGATCTAATTCCAAGATGACTCAGTCACACAGTTCAGTTGGCAGAAGGATTCAGTTCCTTGCTGGCTGTTGGTGGGAGGACTTAATTTCTCACCATACGGACTTCTCCATAGGGCTACTTGAGTGTCCTCATGATGTGGCAGCTGACTTCCCCAGGTGAGTGATCCAAAAGAATGCAAAGTGGAAGGTGCAGTGTCTTTTATGATCTAGTCTCAGAGGTTATAGATGATCACTTTTGCCAAAATCATTTGTTTGAAGTGAATCATTAAATCTAGTCCATAGTCAAGGGGGAGGGAATTATGCTTCATTTCTTGAAAGGGAGAGTATTAAAGAATTTGTGGACATATTTTAAAACCAACACATGTCTCACCACACTGTTGGGTTCCCTGAGCAGCTGCTCCCTGGTCCTCACCTACTTGGGATACTTGCAGGACTGGGATAGCAAATTCTGAACCAAGGGACTGAAATTTACCTCCACTAAGGGATGGTCACATGACCACCATTCCCGGGCCTCTAATAACTGGTGGGAGGAGAGGGATACACAGTGAAGGAAGAAGGTAAGAGAAAATGGGCTCTGGGATCAGATAGATTGGGGTTCATGCTTTCACTTTGACATTCTAACCTAGCTTAGGCAAGTCACTTAATTCAAGCCAATAAACGTTTTTTGAGTATTAATTGTGTGTTAAACACTGTGCTAGATATTGGGGACAGGGTGCTGAAAAAAATTCACTCTTGTGGTACTTAGAGTTTAGCTAAGCAAACAGACATTAAATAAGTCATTTCAATTGTGATGAGGGTTATGTGCCATCAGAGCATATCCCAAGGGGATTTAGACTTTTCTAAATGGGAAGACCTCCTTGGGGACGTAACATTTCAAGTTGAGATTTGAAATATGATTAAAAGTTAACCAAGTGAGAGAACAGAGGTTCAAAGGTCCTGCGGTTCCAAGACTCCTGAACTTCCAAGGAGACAAAAGGAAGCTAGAGGGGCAGGAATGTTGATGGTCAGGGGACAGTGGGATGAGACAAGTCTGGAAACCTGGGTAGAGAACATACTGCCCTGAGTTTCAGAGGCCACGTTAAGGTTGGGGACCCATATCTTTAAGTTCCCAACAAAAGTCAAGCCAATTACTACTGTTTTCAGCAGAGGTATGCCTTGGTGAAATTTGTATTTTACAAAAACTTCTCAGCTTACACTACGGAGAATGAGTTAAAGAGGGACAAAGTGGATGTGGGGGCCTATTTGCAGGAGTATTGTAGGAGTCTAAGTGGAGAGGTGATGATGGTAGTGGAGGTGAGAGACCATTAGGAGAGTAATAGGACTTGGCTAAGGGCTGTGGGCTGGAGGCAGAGGAATCAGTGAACACTGTCCAAGGGGTGGATTTTTCAGTGGTGATGGTGGGTGCTGGGTGGGTGTTGGATAGATTAGGCATTCTGTTTTAGACACATGGAGTTTTAGGGACTTGTGAGATATTTGAGCAGAAGTGTTGAAAGGCCTGGAGCTCGGAGAGCGGGCTGCGCTCTGACAGGAGCTGTGAGAATCTAGACATACATGCTGTAATTTAAGTTCCTGAATGACTGCGATGGCCAGGATTAGAGGGGAGCAAAAGTCCAGGGAACCCCAACATTTAAGTGCCAGGGAGAAATGGAGCCAGCAAAGGTCCCTGAGGAGAAATAGTGGGGGAGGGAGAAGGAAGAAAATCTGGAGAGTGTAGCATCACTGAGCCAAGGAAACAGTGTTTCTAGAAGAAACATTAAGTGGAATTACTGTTTTAATTAGGATAATTATAATCCATATCTCATAGGACTCTTGTGAGGAGTGAATGAGATAACATATGCAAAAAGTATTTTAGGAATTCATAGAGGCTTGTAAATGTTGGGTATTCTCTTTAGCAGAGGAATGGGAGTGTACGGGGGGAAGGGCTGGGAGAAAAGGGCCAGGATGTTCCTTCTGAAGTAACTTCCCAGCACCTAACGCATCTAAAGCAAACTTAACAGTCAATTATTGACATTCGGGGCCAGCCAGCCTTTGATATAGTGAGTGTAATTTTGGAAACCAAGAAAAACTCCCTTGCTCTTTAAAAAAAATCTCTCTACCTGCTTAATATTGCTTAAAATTCCCTTCCAGGGAAGACCTAGAAACCATTTCATTCTATAATAAAAGGTTTTAAAATGCAAATACCTGAGGCAGTTACCAGAGTAATGTGAAAGAGACAGTTAAGTATAATTATGTTCAAATCCTTCTTTTTTTTTTTTGGAGCTTCAGGAAGGCACCCAGAACCAGGAAGGAGCAGTGTGGGAGGGAGGGCTTGGACACTGATGGGAAACAAAAGAGGTGGGAGACACCCAAGGCAAATTTCACTGACTTCTCAGTCTCAACGATTTTGCTTCAGGAAGGATCTGTTTATCTTCATATCTGTCCAGAAATAATACAACTCTTGTGCAAATGTCTATTTTGTTCATCTGGGTGGCTGCCCTTAACTTAGGCAGAAACTATGCATCTCTCCTGTATTCTTCTCTGGCAGGTGTAGGTAACCTAATATAGAATCTAAAATAGAACACATGCCCAACCCCACCTAATTTAGGGTGCTGGTGGTGTGGACTGGACCCAGGGGTTACTGTGTTGAACCATTGCAGGAATCACTAGAGCTGGTCCTCTAGGAATTGTGGACCTGGGAACTGATTCTGGGAAACTGACCTCCTCTTCACATTCCCAGTGAGCACTCAGGAATGTGCTGGGTTCTTAGGTTACTTGTACCTGGTGGGCAGGCAGGTCCTAAGGTGGAGTCTCCATAACAGAACAGAGAACTAAGAAAGTAATGAGCCCTGTTCCCCTCCTATGAGAATGGAAAGGGAGATACTGAAGACCCTGATGGGCTCTCAGACAATCTGGTGGTATCACTGCTTGGGCAACAGGCCACTGAGGGTCAGGGAAGCCCCTCTGAAGGCTGGAAAGGTGCTGAGTTTGCATCTGTGTAATCAGCAGTGTCCTGTGTCGGGGCCGATGAGGACATATCTGTCAATCACCATCATCTGCACAATCAGGCTTTTATTATATGCAACTGTTCCTATTCTGGGGACCATCTATGCCCTTGCAGTACATTAAATCCATGAAGCTATTTGTTACAGTGGGGAGCTGAATAATTAACTGAAGCTGGCCCTTTAATTCAACTCAACTGTATTTGCAGCTATTAAGCACCCAGGATGTGCACTCTGATTGGAGGCCAGAGAAGCAGAATGGTCCTTGCCCTCAAGGGGGCTTGTCACAGTCCAGTTGGGAGATGTCAGGCTCAACTGATGACCCCTCCCCAGTGGCACAGTTCTCCCTCCCCTGTCACGCCTCTCTTTCCCACTGCCCACCCTATCCTAGCTCCTGGACTTGAGGCAGATCTGCTGAAGAAGCTCCAGGGGGCCTCAGGCTCACACTGGCTGCTGGTCTGCTTCCTGCCTGAGCCCAGCTCTGGTAACCAGATGCTGCTGCCGTCTCCTCCATGCCTCAGTACTGCCTTGGACTCTGTACAGTATCTGCAAGGCAAGCCTCTGGTTTCTCCTTGTCAGGAGCAATGCCATCATCTCCCCATACTACTCTGGTATGAACTGCCCCCAACACACATTACATTCTATGGTGCCAATGTCAACCTGGCCCACCCTATTCGTCACACCCTTGCTTTGCCTGCAGACTGAAATTCCCACATCTGTAGCTGGGTCTAGACCCCCCCACTGTATGTACCTGCCCTCCTGTCCCCAATTCCAGTGAATAGACATAATTCCAGAATTTTCTCCCTTAATAATCAGTCCTACATCATTTCAGTTAATCACAGACGTGCAGCTGTATCTTGAGCTATGTCAGGAGGAAAGGAGTAAGAAAAAAGAAAACAAATGTAAGACAATGTGCATGTGAATGTGCAATGGAGGAACACAGGAAACTGAATGATTCCAAATGAGAATACAGTGGGTATTCAGCTGGACCAGACCTGCATATTCCTATAGAAGAGTTCATCATTCAATCACAAAGCCATATTATTTCTCAAGATGCAGCAGTAAGGTAAGGAAAAAGGGAGGAAGAACAGCAAAAAGCTGAGGGATTCGGGCTTCCCTGGTGGCGCAGTGGTTGAGAGTCCGCCTGCCGATGCAGGGGACACGGGTTCGTGCCCCGGTCCGGGAAGATCCCACATGCCATGGAGCGGCTGGGCCCGTGAGCCATGGCCACTGAGCCTGCGCGTCCGGAGCCTGTGCTCCACAACGGGAGAGGCCACAACAGTGAGAGGCCCGCGTACAGCGAAAAAAAAAAAAAAAAAAAAGAGATCCCAAAACAATGTGTTTAGTGAACTGTGCACCAAATTCCATACAAGTGAAGGAGAAAACTTCACCCACTGGTTGGAAGAATTCTGGTCTCATAAAGACTTGAAATGCAAGGTCAAAATCAGAATTCATGAGACTTTCTCCAAGTTTCTTCATGTGATTGGCTGTACCATCCAGTCATCCAGACTAGAAATCTGGTGTTAAAACAATAATGAACAAAAAATTGAGCGTACAGTGGAAGGCATTATTGCCATTTCCTTCATGTCATTCATATATCTGAATAAATAGAGTGTGTCTTTAACTGAGATCTCCCCCAAATCAGTGATCTCCTGTGTTTGACTCAGCCCGTCATTGATCCTGGACGGTGATGGTGGAAAGATTCTGTCATAGAGTGAATAAAGATTTTTTTTTCCTCTTTAGCCCTATTTCAGTTTGTCCTCTTTATCAAATACTTGGGCATTCGATTCTTGTAACTCATGAGTTTATCTTCTGGGAAAATTCACAGATCATATTTACAAATGGAAACTAATTTGCCGGTATTTTTTTCCCCTTTTTGGCATGCAAATAAACTGAATGTTCTGACACACACAGTATCTCTTGCTTTGCTGACTGCCTTGCCCAATATTTGTCTTCAGCAATTTCACCGCAGTTATTTTTTTCTCACAAAGAAATACGTCTCTTCACATTTAAGAGGCACAAATTGTTGCTCCCACTTTTCAAAGGAGCTGTGGTGTTTCCAGATTTAGAAAGACACTTCCAGCTGCCAAGCTCTGTCAGGCCCTGCCTCGGCTCCATGAGGAATGTTTCTGTTTTCCTTAGGCAAAGAAAAAAAAAGTAAAGCCCCCAAGTTATTTAAGCATTTTTTTAGTTTCATTTAGAGGCCGAGAAAGGCAGTTATGTGAAAATCTGGAGGAATGAGCTTGGGTTGAGGATTTGGACTCAACTATCAAGTGTTGTACCTGGCTTTGCACAGTCTGGTTAAGCCTCTGAGCCTCTGTTTCCTTGTTGACATAATGGGGAGGTTGAACTATGACCATTTTTGGAGTCTGTTCTGATCCTATAGTTCTGTGTTTTGATGTATTATTCTCCTTTATTGTTACCTGTGTATACCCTCTCCAAAGGAGGGAGACAATGTTTTATTGTAATGAAATGGCCAGGGACAATAGGAATGTACTATTAGACAATGCTTGTCTCTCTGTTGAGGCCATGGGGAATGACAAGTGGTTAATACTGGGACAGGAAAAGAAGCAGGCTTGGACTGGAGAGGGAAGGATTTCCTCTCCTCTTTGGAAACCTGATCTGATTCTTCATGGAAGAGGTCTGATTCTGGATATATCTTGTGGTTACTTTGGAACCTCTACTGACACGGTCACTCAGGTTCCACAGCATTCCTTAGCAGGGGAGGATTTTTGGTATGTGGATGTTTCCCTACAGATCTGTAACACTGGTGCCTCATGCACCCAAAGTGGACGAGGTACTGGGAGACAGGAATGTTCTCATCCACGCTGTACTCTGAGAAACTGCTGCTAAGTTGGTAGTAAACCTCGGATTCAATGGTGAGTCCTCAAGGCACAGGGCTAGAATTGAACCACTGGCTTTGGTGGCAAGGTGGCCACATTAACTTCAACTTTTTCTGGACCTCAGCCTCTGTAGCACTTTTTTGGTGAAAGAATTTGATGGACTCCCTGTTTTCAGCAGCTCTACAGTGAAGCCATGGCTGGAGCAACAGTGGTGGAGAACGGTTTCTTCTGGCAGTCGAATGGATTTTCTTTGATGTGATCTGGGCAAGCACCTGTGGGTTTCTTGAATGTATCACAGACAGGAAATCCTAGGAGAGGAGAATGGATTTCCTGCCATTCTGGGAGTGCAGAATTGTATTGATTTGAAAAGAGATACCATCTTATTTTGAGCTGCAAATGGGTGAAGTAGGACATTTCAATTACACCATATTTTTTAGTTTCTCCTACAGATAACAATTACTCAATAAATGTGGACTGACTGAATGAATAAATGAAACTGATGTCAAATAGAAACTGAAGATAAAGAAATTCTCCTTGGAACTTCCCTGGTGGTCCAGTGGTTAAGACTCTGTTCTTCCACTGCATGGAGCACAGGTTTGATACCTGGTCAGGGAACTAAGATCCCACATGCCGCACGGCACGACCAAAAAAATAAAAATAAATAAATAAAGTAAAATGAATTTTTTTAAAAAAAGTGAATTAAAAAAAAAAGTTCTGCTTGGCCATTAGCTGTTTGTCTTGATTGATCCTCTAGGTATGGTTGGTGTTGAACAATGAATGGGTGGAGTGAGAACTGGCCCATTTCTTTCCTCAGAGGTTTTGAATTTACTCCTTCATTTCTGAGCAGATGTCAGTCAATCTAAGAATTCCTCTTCCTTTTCTTTCCATTTTCTCCCCTTTCTATCTCCATTCTTTCACTTTCTCCTCTCTACCATCTTAGTCTTCCACTTTTAAAAACAATGGTCAAGAGGACAGAAGGTTAGGGTTGAAAGAAATGAATCAATTTCTAGACTGAGCCTGGGAGAATTCCTTTGCGTATCCCCCCTACATACACCTTCAACCCCGAGGTGGTGAGCAGACAACAAATTCGAAGATGCTTGAAATCTCAGTCTGGTATGTTCAGGGCGCCGAGTCATTTCAACCCCTTAGGGCTGCGCCATACTAAGGGAGTTCCAAATGCAGACTGTTTCTTCAGGGTTATCTTTTTTTTTTTTTTTTTTTTTTTTTGCGGTACGTGGGCCTCTCACTGCTGTGGCCTCTCCCACTGAGGAGCACAGGCTCTGGAAGCGCAGGCCCAGCGGCCATGGCTCACGGGCCCAGCCGCTCCATGGCATGTGGGATCTTCCCGGACCGGGGCACGAACCCGTGTCCCCTGCATCGGCAGGCGGACTCTCAACCACTGCACCACCAGGGAAGCCCAGGGTTATCTATTTTTGTATAACAAACTACTGAAAAATTTCGTGGCTTGAAACAACAACCATTTAATTAGATTTCACTATTTTGTCGGTTGGAAATTTGGCAGTTCTCAGTCAGGTGATTCTTCTGCTCCACCTGGGGTTGCCTGGGATTGCTCAGGGTATTTAGCTGCAGCTGGTCTGATCTGGAGGGTCCAATGTGGCTTTCCTCACATTCCTGGCCCCTTAGCGGGAATGGCTCTGGCTGGAAAGCTTGCTTGGCTGTCCCCTCCCTGCATAACCTCAGGGCCTTTCCACATGGTCTCTAGCAGGGCAGCCAGACTTCTTATGTGGCTACTCAGGGCTCCAAAAGAGCAAGAAGGAAGCTGCCTTTTTTCTTAAAATCCATCCCCAGAACTAGCATAGCTTCCCTTTTGCTGTTCTCAGATGGTTAATTTCATGTATCTACTCGACTGGGTCATGGTATGGCCAAATATTTGGTTAAACAGTATTTTGGGGTATGTCTGTGAAGGTGTCTCTGGATGAGATTAGCATTTGTATTAGTAGACTGTGTATAAAGCAGTTCACCCTTCCCAGTGTGGGCACCATCCAATCCGTTGAAGGCCTGAATAGATCAAAAGGGCAGAAGAAGGGAGAACTCACTCTCTCTGCCTAACTGCTTGAGCTGGGACATTGGTCTTCCCCTGCTCTTGGATTGGGACTTATACCATTAGTGCTCCTGGTCCTCAGGTCTTTGGATTCAGACTGGAACTTACACCACTGGCTTTCCTGGGTCACCAGCTTACAGATGTTGACACTTCTCAGGCTCCATAATCATGTGAGCCAGTTCCTTATAATAAATCTCTCTCTCTCTCTCTCTCCCCATATATATATATATCTCCTATTGGTTCTGTTTCTCTGAGAACCCTGACTGATACAACTGTGCCAACCGAGCATCAAGGAGAAAGGAAATGGAGCCCACCTCTCTATGGAAGGAATGCCAAAGAATTTGCAGCCATCTTTAACCCACCACGCACAGCTGGAATTGCCCTCTGCTGGGAATCAGAAGAATGAATCTACGATTCTATGTGCCAAGAGATACCTGTCATGGAAACATCTAGGTCCACTGAATCAACACTGTGGCTACCCTAATGGAATGAAGCAGTGACTTGTGTGCCATTAGATACTACACATGTATCCACAAAAGGTTCTGGCTCTAAAAGCCAAAATTAAGAATTTTAAAAGGGCAATCCCTAGTATTAGGCTGTTGGATGATTTTCATTTTGACCTCTGAGTTGTGTTTCCTCTTGTTGGCAGTGATAGAGAGAAACATCGATCTTTAACCTGAAACATTCTCCAGTGTGACCTCGACCCTTCATTCCATTCTATACTGCTAAGCTCAACCCCACTTTTTGATAAAAGCAGCAGACATAAGAACTCCCAATTATAGACTGCCTGGCATGCTAGACTTTTTCTCCAGTCCTCCAAGTAACTGTGCATGTTCCATGTGCTAGCCCCATTTTGCAGATGAGGGAACAGCAGCTCAGAAAGGTTATGGAACCAGTTTGAGGTTATGTAGAAAGTGGTACATTTGCTGTTTAACCCAAGGCCTGCTTGGCTCCAAAGCCTCTTTTCCTCTGTGTGATTTTTGGAAAATCAGAGCACTTTATAAAACATCTATCATGTACTGCCCGAGAAAGCACAGAGCCAACGAGGCCTGACTGAGCAACCAGCAAAAATTCCGCAGCTCAGTATTGTGCTCAGGTGCCATCCCACTGAGCCTATTGCTGGGCTACCAACATGTTTTCATTCCAGCTGCACCCCTCTTGAAGAAATATCGATATACACAAAAGCATCAAGGTGCAGAGTGATATGTCCTTTTTCAGAAATGTTTTCTTTTTATAAAATATCTCTCTGCTAAATGATTTGAACAGAAGACCTCCTAGGGTTATTTAAGGAATAATTCATTATGCAAAGAACAGTGAAAAAGACTTCACCTGGATATTATTCCCCCTCACAATACCTATCTGGGTTAGTCTGATCTTGGAAAAGCTGGTATGAAAGGAAAGGTATGAAAGGTTGCTGGTAAGGCTGGGAGAGTCGCCAGGCTCCAATGTTACCAGACCCTAAGTGAAGGCACCTGAAGGGAGGGTGGGTGGAAGGGTCCTAGATGATTCTGTCGTCTTAGGAAGGTTTGCCATATGGCTGCTGGGGAGTCCTCAAGCCAAAACTGGCCATCAGATGAGTATGTATCTTCTAGAAATGGGCTTCTCTCAGAATCCCTGAGATTCAGTCCCTGGCTGGGAGCGGCCTGGGGAATGTGTGGCCTCCATGCCGAGGCAGTGATGGATTTCAGCGTGTGGCAGTTGGGCCCTTGGTCAGTTGAGCTCCCCATAACTGGACGCCTATCAGGTTCATTCTCATGGCTGCCACACTTAACACTGTACTGAGCATACATAAGATAATTCATAAATGCATGTGGGAACACGGTCTCCAAAGCAGTCTAGAATACTCTGTGCATTTCCTACTTCTGGGCTTTTGCTCAAATTTTCCTCTGCTTTGCTTGCTTTTCTCTTCCTATCTACATTCAGGAGCCAGCTCAGATCTCACCTCCAAAAAGCCTTCTCCAATCCCCACTTCCAGAATCAATCTTATGAATTCTTCTTCTAGGCACACATGGCACTATCTTTATATGTTTATCATTGGATCTAACATAGACTAATGTACACTAGCATTACTCATTTGCATATATGAGGTTCTAGGGACCTAGGGTAATGTCTTACTTTTTGTGCTGCCCCACAGCATAAGGTTTTGCACATAGTAGGTACTTAATAATTAATTGTTGAATTTGTTGAGATTCTTGCAACAGGATGTACCTGAATATATCTTTAGGAAGAAGTGGTGGTACAGTTTTCCCCAGAATCTCTTACGAGAACCTCATATAGTATGTCACAAACTGAACCCCTTATCTGCTCCCCAAATCTACCTCGTATCTGCTATGGTGGTGCCCAGCACTCATGCTCTAGTCCCTAAACCAGACAACCTCAGCACGCTCCTGGGCTGCTGCCCTGGGTCATGCCCAGACTTATGGGGGCTACTTTGGAAGGGTCTCTCTGATCTTCTCTCCATCCCTGAGGCCTCCATCCTCTCTCACCTAGACTGCTGTCCTGGCTTCCTACTGGTCTGTTCTGATATCTGTCCTCCCTCCCAGAAGCCTCTCCATTGTCCCTTGAGTCAGGGCTGGGATTAGGGTGCAGTGGGTGAGGTGCCAAAGGCATGAAATTTAAGGAGACACTACTCTCAGGATTCTGCAAGTGTTGAGAGTGAAGTCTTCCTTAAATTTTGCTTCATAGGTGACTCATTCCCCTCACTCTAGTCTCAGGCCTGCCCAGAGTCCAACTATAGTAATGACTTGCCTTTACTGAAAGTCCTTCTAGCAATCCTCACTGCAGTGTGTCCCAGACATGGCTGTGCATTACTTGCAGACCTGGTGAAGATACAGACTCTTTGACCCTACCCCAGATTGAATCAGATTGGTAGTAGATAGGACTCAGGAATCTGCACAGCCAGATTTGGGAATCACTGGCTTATAGTACCAAGTCCAGACTCTTGGACTAACATTTACAGTTCTTCCCAATCTGGCACCTGCCTGCTTCTGGCTTCATTTTCAGTCCGTTTCCTCTAGGCAGGCACCCCATGAGCAGATCACACCAAACCACTCACTGGACCCAAGTGTGCCCTGCATCTTTTGTCTTTGCGCCTTTCCTGGGGTTGCTCCCTCTGCCTAGCATGCTCCTCTCACCCTTGCGTGTTCCCCTAGGCAAAATTCTACTCATTCTTCAGGATCCATTTCAAATGCCATCTTATCTCTGAAAACTTTTTGGATCTTCACTTCTTTAATAGAATTCAGCCCTTTAATAGAATTATTTCTCCATCTCTGCTGTTGTGTAGATGTACATCAGCAGTGCATCTCATGCTGTGTCACATTGGTTCCGTGAGGGCCCCTGTCCCTGCCTTGGTTCTGGGCTCAGGATCTGCTTATTTATGTTGGATCTGCAGCACCTCATACCTTGCCTGGAGCACAGTGAGCATCTATTAGTTGTTTGCTGAATTGAATGGAGATATGTACTAACTAGTTAAATTTAACTTTCCACAGCACCTAACATAATGCCTTGAACATAAGTATTTAAAAATATTTTTTGAGTGAATAAATGGACAAAGGAATGAATATGGGCCAGAGTTTACTATCACCATTTAGCCACTTCCAGGGAACTTGTGTGTGTTTCAGTAACACACAGTAGAGCTCAAATGTCAGTGTGCATAAATAAGAGTTATCTGGGATATTATTAAAAATACAAACTCCTGGCCACACTCCTAGAGATGCTCATTCAGTAGGTCTGGGTGGGGTCTAGGAATTTACATTTGTAACAAGCATCTTGGGTAATTCTGAGACAGGTGTTTGGTCCACAGGCCACATTTTGAGAAACACTGCAGGAGGCATTTGGTGTTCAGCAGGTGGTGTTCACTCTCTGGAGGGATTCTCAGATAATCTATCTTGAGGTTCAACCCTTAACATTAGAGATTGTGAAGTCCTGTCAGGAGGACATGGTAAAAGCAGCAAGTCTGATCTGGCATCTGATGGGCATACAGACTCTGAGAAGGCCATTCTTGGGACACTCTTTGGATCCTGCAATAGCAAGAAGAATAGCAGGTCCTGTGAGCTTGGTTGCAGAGACCCTGGTTTTGGTCTCGTGGCTGCTCTCCCCTGCTCTGATGCACATCTCCATTCGGAAGCTCTCATTCTCAACACTGGCTGGGTCTGGCTGATTCCCTGGCTTGCTCCTATTCTCTAAGCACAGCTTCTGTGGTGGTTCCCACAGGGCTATTGCCTTTTTCACCATCATACTTCCTCCAGTCTCACCTCCAAAGGTTGAATCAGGTAGGTCTGGTGGAAGGAGGTCAGGAAGCCGAGCCTATAGCTCTAAGTCCTGGTCTGAACTCTGCCACTAACGACCTACCAGACTTACCACAGGTCACTTAACCAAAGTCAGCAGGCACTTAATGAGCACCTGCTATTCACAAAGCAGCATCTGCAGAACCTCTAGGGCTCCAAATTTCAGGTGTGACATCCCTTGCAATTCTAGCTGCTCCAAATTGAGTGTAAAGCCAAGCAACCCAATGAAGTCTTTTTCAGTTTAAACTTCCCTTGAGGACCAGGGACAGAAATGCCCTCGTGGAACAAAATATTAAACAGAATGTCGCTGTTGGGAATGGGAAGTCCATGTCCCCTCTGCAAGATCCCTTGAGAGAGTTAATGATTAGCCCTCATCCTATCTTCTTAATCTTTTTTTTGTTTGTTTGTTTTTTTGTGGTACGCGGGCCTCTCACTGTTGTGGCCTCTCCCGTTGCGGAGCACAGGCTCCAGACGTGCAGGCTCAGCGGCCATGGCTCACGGGCCTAGCCGCTCTGCGGCATGTGGGATCTTCCCGGACCGGGGCACGAACTCGTGTACCCTGCATCGGCAGGCGGACTCTCAACCACTGCACCACCAGGGAAGCCCCTCTCTTCTTAATCTTAATCATATTATTAACAAATAGGATCCAATAGTCCATTAAAAAAATACACTGTGACAAAGTGGAGCTCATTTCAGGGTGATTCAATTTTAGAAAATCTATTAGTGTAACTCACCCTATTAATAGTCAAAGGAGAAAAGTCACAATTACCTTCGAAAATACAGAAAAAGAATGTAATAAAATTGAACATACATTTAGAGTAAAACAATAACAATAATAAAAGCTAACATTTATTTTGCCCTTGTTACATCCTGGGCACTGTCTGACATGCTCTGTATGTGTTTTGTCATTGAGTCCTCACCATCACTCAGTGATGAAGGTACTATCTATCAGGCTCCTTTTGTAGATCGGGGAAGCTAAATCTTAGCAAGTTTAAGGATCTTGTCTCAGGTCACATAGCTACGGAGTGGGCTGTATAGAGCTAGGAAGTGGCGTTCTTAACCACTGTGTCAAAATAGGAAAATAGGTATACTTCCATAATAGATATATGGTTCCAAATCATAATTCAACATCATGATTAACAGGAAAACAATGGAAACATTTCCACTAAAATCAGGAAAAAGACAAGTGTGTCCACTGCCATTGCTATTACCTAACATTTGTCTAGAAGAGCTAGCTAATGCAATTATATAAGAGAAACAATTAAAGGTATAAATACTGTAAGAAAGGAGGCAAAATTCTACTTACTGCAGATGATATGACAATATACCTGAAATCCTGAGAGAAACAACAAAAAGCACCAGATGTGAGACAATGTGAGAAACAATGTGAGAATTCAGGGAGGTAGCCACTCACATATTTAATATTAAAAAAACATTAGTAACGTTCCTGCATGCAAAAGGCAACCAGGTAGAAAATTTAATGGAAGAAAAAAATCTTATTCACAAAAGCAATGAAAAACTGAAATACTTAAGAATAAGTTGACAGGGACTTCCCTGGTGGCACAGTGGTTAGGAATCCGCCTGCCAGTGCAGGGGACACAGGTTCGATCCCTGGTCCAGGAAGATCCCACATGCCACAGAGCAACTAAGCCTGTGTGCCACAACTACTGAGCCTGTGCTCTAGAGCCCGTGAGCCGCAACTACTGAAGCCCGCGCGCCTAGAGCCCAGGCTCCACAGCAAGAAAAGCCACCGCAATGAGAAGCCTGCACACCACAACAAAGAGTAGCCCCCACTTGCCACAACTAGAGAAAGCCCATGCGCAGCAGTGAAGACCCAACAGAGCCATAAAAAAATAAATAAATACATAAATAAGAATAAGTTGACAAAATTGTATCTACTATATTATATGAAGAAAAAGCATAATACTGAGTGGCTTGAAAGAACTTGAATTCATCAGAAACAGTTCCATTTTTGAGTGGCAAAACAAAAGAATACACAGTGCCAATTCCATCTTCATTATGAACTCAATGCCATTCCATCAAAGTACTAACCGAATTTGTAAAAGAACCTGATGAAATTTAAACTTTATCTAGAGGAATAAACTTGTAAGAATAATCAGGAAAATTATGAAAAGTAAAGGAGGGAAATAAGCCCTTTGAGATATTAGGATATATTATAAAGTATAGTAACTATAATAGAGTGGGTCCGATTTAACAAGAGACTGGCAAGACAATGAAACCAAATAGGATGGCCCAGAAATAGATCCCCAAACATGCAGCAATTTACACATAATGCAGTAAGTGATATAGGTATCATTTCCCATCTATGGGGAAAATAGAGCAACAGATAGTCTTGATAGCCATTTGGAAAAATAATAATATTAGATGCTCACCTCACTCCTTGTACTAAAGTGTATGTCAAAGGGATCAAAAATATAAATGTACAAATGAAGCCATAACTGTATTAGAAGAAAATATGGGTATGTATTTTTATAATCTTGGGATGGATAAGGCCTTTCCAAGCATGAAATTTCCTAGATTATAGAAAGGGAAAGGTAATTATATGAAATAATAAGCTTCTGTGGTTAAAAGCTACCAACTTCCAGTTATAAGATAAGTAAGTCCTGGGGATGTAATGTATAGCATGGTGACTATAGTTAGCCACTTTATTGTATATTGAAAGTTGGTAGGAGAGTAGATCTTAAAAGTTTTCATCACAAGAAAAAAAGTTGTAACTATGTGTGGTGATGGATGTTAACTAAACATATTGTGGTAATGGTTTCACAATATATACATATAACAGATCATTAAGTTACACCTAAAGCAAATACAATGTATATATCAATTATATCTCAATAAAAAAGCTACCGTGCAAAGATGGAAGTAAAGGACAAGTTGGAAGGAAAATACAACATGTATAACAAGCAAAGAATTTATTGATTTCTCTAGTAAGCAAAAAACACTTAACAAGAAAAAGGTGAGCAATGAAATAGAAAAATGGACAAAAGATAATAGAGGCAAATCACAGAAAAAATGCAAATAATCAGTAAAGCAAGGGGAAATTTGCTCATTTCACTAGTAATTAGAGAAATGCAAAATAAAATAATGAGTTACAGATTTTTATTTATCACATTAGGAAATAATTAAAAATTGATAATATCCACTGTGGGTGAGAAGATGAGAAACTGACACTCTCATAAATTATTGATGAGAATCTAAATTGACATAATATTTCTGGAAGAAAATTTGGCAGCATCTACTAAAATTTTGAAAGACTTTAGGATGTTATCGGTTAAATTGTGTCATTCTCCACCCAACTCCCCAAAAAGGAGATATGTTAAAGTCCTAAACCCAGCACCTCAGAATGTGATCTTATTTGCAAATAAAGTGGTTGCCAATGTAATTAGCTAAGATTAGGTTATACTGGGGTGGGGTTGGCCCCTAATCCGATATGACTGGAGTCTTGTAAGATGGTAGCCATGTGAAGACAGAGACACAGAGGGAGAACGCTATGTGATGCAGAAGACACAGATTGGAGTTATGTAGCTGCAAGGCAAGGAACACCAAAGATTGCCAGCAAACTACCAGAGGCTAGTATGAGGCAAGCAAGGGCTCCCCTACAGGTTTTAGAGGGAGCGTGGCCCTGACATCTTGATTTTGGATTTCCATCCTTCAGAGCTATGACACAATACATTTCTGTTGTTTTAGGTCACCCAATTTGTGGTACTTTGTTACAGCAGCCTTAACAAACTAATACAAAAGTCACACTCCACACCTAAGAATTTATTCTACCCCAATACTCAATTATACCTATGCAAGATGTCCATTTCATTGTTGACTGTAATGTTGAAAAACTGGATACTATCTAAATATCCATCAGTAGAGAACTGTTTAAATAAATTATGATGCTTCTTTAATGGAATACTAAACTGTGGTTTAAAGTAACTAAAAATGTATGAATTCACAAGACATTTAAAATTAATTGGTAAGTTGAAAGATCAAGTTGTAAGGCACTTAAGTAGTGTATGATACTAAATTTATCTTTTAAAAAGTCTTAATAACAGGGTAGTGTGTGGATAGAAAAAACATTTATGTACTTTTCATAAATAGTTATTTCACGGCGGAGGTGGAGATAAAAGGAGGGGCTCTCATTTTCCACATTGCATGTATCTATAAGATTTAAATATGTAAAAATTGGCATGTATTGCTTTTGTCTTCAGAAAAATCGTGTTATTATAAATACTGCGTGGGAAATTCATATCTCACCTTAGCATTCTTCTGAATTTTCAAATCAACTTCCTTGGAGCAGTTACAATAATTTCTCACCTTTCCAAAATTCAGCTGACAATCTCCCAACATAGAAAGTAATACAGAAAGTTGGCCTGAATGAAGAAATTTGGTAGGACTCAATAAAGTCCTATTTGCTGTCCCTTATGTCCTCCATCAGAGCCTTTTTACCTTTACTTTACATCCTAGTTATTCTAATTTCCAGAATGTAGCAGTTTAAGAGAGAGAAGGGACTGCTAGTGTTAAGTACACTGACAACAGAGATGGAGGTTTTCAGGAAAACTATAAAAAGCCATTACAAGGACTTACATGTATATAAATCTGGGTCATTTAATATAGGAATCAACCATCTTACTTGTCTCAGCAACCTCTGAGGTCATCTTTCTATTGAATTTCTATTACAAGTCAATGCAATAGATTATAATATTGTGACTCAGTCAAGAAAATGTTAACTTGTGTCCATTGTTTAAGAACCCAAGGAAGAGTACAAAATATTTGGTGTAGATTTCCATTTGAATTGGTTAAAATAAAAAGTTTGGGGCTTAAGAAGTAAATTCTCAGTTATCTGGGAAGTGTCCACCACCAAGAAAGACTCATTATCCAAGCTTTCTGGATAATCAAAATTTTACTCTCTTTTCTTCCTAGAGCATTTAATCAAGGCCACAGCTTAGCGGCTTTAGAAGTCTCCAGCTGGGCCATTTTCTCACCAGCAGAGTAAACAGGGAAGAGAACGACTGGGAGGATGGGGTGCTAGGTGCAGCTTCACTTGGGGCCCTCCCCTGAGATAATGGGCAGTGAGGGGGCTGCAGGGGTTGGGGCTTGCACTGGGAATTCTCCACCCCACTCTTAGACTCCCCTCCCCTAGCTAAGCCCAGAAATGATTGGTTAGGCTCTAAAATAAATAATGCTTATTAAGCCTAACTTGCATGTAGTACAAAAACAATTATGCAAATCATTAAGACAGATCAACTTTGCTATAAGTGTTTCTTAATTTCAGAAATGACTCTTCATTCCTCTCAACTTTCAGAATTCCTTGTTTTCTAGTCATCTAGGCTGCTTTAACCACCTCCCTCCACGGCAGCATGGTTGCAGTTGCTGTAATTAGGCCAAAATGTATGTGCTACATTCCCCATAACCTCCTTGTTCTAGAATTAGAGCTAAGATTTGTCGGGCTGAAATTCAGTGTATAATTCACTTTTTGTTTCTTCTCTTTCTCTCATCTCTTTTTTAAAAGCTGGTAACCAGCATTAAAGACAATGTGGTCGGTATTCTTACAACTAAAATATAGCTTCATTTCTGCTCATGGAAATATGTAGTCAATTAGCCATAATGTGGTCCAGACTCCCTTTGATATTCTAAAATAAAAACATTCCAAGTTATTTACTTGAGAAGAGCTGTTTCTAAGCACGCCCAGTAGCTGCTGTTTTTAATAATGCTGCTTTTAATGGGTGTGGGCACTCTGGGTGGAGGGAGGATGTGTGGCTCAAAGTTCTGAACTATTATCACTGGAATTTTTGGAGCAATAAACATGAGCACTTACACCTAGATAGAACTATTACCGAATAGTATTCATTCACACATATTTAACAATTTTTTTACTCCTTTCTCTTTTCAGGCCAGGGTAGAGAAGCAGGTGGAAGTGATCCATTGTTAAGATGCCTTGACCTGGAAATTCTCCCCACAGGAGCAGAGAAGAGAGCTGCCTTTTGCGTAGCATTGTCTGAGGAGTAGTTCCCAAAATGCTTATTCTTGGACATGGAAGGGCCAGATGCTGAATAATCTCCTGGAGAATATCAATTATAAAAACCAAGCAAAACAAAACCCCTGGTTCTACTCTAATTTGGAAGGAGTAAGGCTGGGATGTAAGAGAGATACAGGTGGTAACCACTGATTTGGAAAGCAAGGTCTCTCATTTGTACTTAGATGTTTGGGCTCTTTAGCATTTCCCCAATATGTGATTTCTAGAAAATCAATCAACTTTTCTGCGCCTCACATTGACCATTTATAAGGTGACAATGATATCAATAAGTCCTACGTCAAAGGATTGTCTTGAGAATCAAGTGAGACTAGGGAAGGAAAAGCACCCGCCAAGTATTAATCTGTCAAGTACTTTGCAATTTTGGCCAAACTTAGATATTTAAATCTTAGTAGAATTTGTGCTAAGTGATTTGGGAGATAAAAAAGAACCACCATATGGTTTGGGAGGAATTTTAAGTCTAACTGGAGAGACAAGGTACAAATAAAATGGCATAAAAACTACATCTAATAGCATATTAAGTCACTAAAAAGCATTTTTAGTATGTACTGTGGGCTCTGTGCTAGGCTAGATGGTACAGGTGACTGAGAAGTATAATATACAACACGGATATTTTTCTGAAAGGGCTCCAAGTTTTGAGGGAGAGAAGAATTTCCTCTATAACAGCAAATAGTAGGAAGACAATAGAATCAAAGTAACTTCTAAATTTTAGAATTTAACTATTTTCTTCCTGTAAATAGTTACCATAAAAAGTTCTGAAGAAAGAGCAGTAGGAACTACTATAGTCCAGGAAGAGATGGAATGTAGCTGGGCTGGGAGTTAGAACAGAAAAGGAAAAAGAGAGAGGGTCATTGGCTAGAGGAACAGCAAATTTCAAGCATAGAGGCAGGAATGAACATGGAGTAACGAGCACCAACAAGGAGATCAGCCTGATTGCAATGGTGGGGCACGTTACAGAGGGCCTTAAAAGCTCAGCTGATACATCTGTGCATATTTTGTATACATGACAGGGGCCTGTTTACAAACCTATGCTTGAAACTCTAGGACTGTGCTGTCCAATATGACAGCGACTAGTCACCTATGGCTATGGAGCACTTGAAATGTGGCTTGTCTGAATTGAGATGTGCTGTAAGTGTAAAGTGCATACTAGATTTCAAAGATTTAGTACCCAAACTCATCTGATTTAAATGTTTTATATTGAACATTTGTTGAAATAATAGTATTTTTAATATAGAGTTAAGTATTATTAGAATTAATTTCGTTTAGTTTCTTTTTTTAAAAAAATGTGGCTGCTAGTTTCTACTAGATGGCACTGTTCTAGAATGTCAGAATTCTTTAAAGAAGCTTATTTGCATGAAGAGCTAAGAGACACAGGAATCCTGGGAGAAACAGAGAGGTTTTGAGGTGGATGGCTGGGGAGATGCCCAGGAAGCCAGAATTAACAGTATTGCATTCCCCATCACCCCGCACACATCAGAAAGAGGCATGGATGCACACTGAAGTAGGAGAGAGGCAAGGCTGCGGGACTTGGCCCTGAAATAGTGCATAAAGGTTGGTATTAAGGGATTTTTTTGTGTGCAACGCTAAGGGGTATCCTTCAAAGAGAAGAACCACTTAGAAATTGAGATCAAGTACCATAGAAGAGTTGTAACACGAGGACTTATGTTTAAGGATCAGAGCAGTAAAAGTCATAAGGCTGAATGAGTGATGGAGACCTCCCCCACCTTAGGAAAATATCACTGGTGGCTACATGGGACACATGCTCTACCACTGGGAAGGGCCTGGGGAGTAGGATAGCCCCTGGTGAGAAGAAACAGGGGTAGCAGTGGCTCCAGTTACCAGGAGGCAGAGTGATGAGCAACAGCTCTGCCCCAAAATATCAATTTTCTCCAAAGAGAATGAGCAAGATCCCAAGAGGAAAGAGAGAGGTTTCTAACAGTTTGTTTAGGCCCAGAGTCAAAAGTGATTTCTATTGTTACATAGGTAGATAGATAGATAGATAGATAGACTGATAGATATAAATGTATGTGTATCTATCTATCTATCTACCTACCTATAAATGTCTGGGTAACAATAGAAATCTATATCTATATCACATCTATACATCTGATATCAGGGAAAAGATATTTGCGGTACACCGGCCTCTCACTGTTGCGGCCTCTCCCGTTGCGGAGCACAGGCTCTGGACGTGCAGGCTCAGCGGCCATGGCTCACGGGCCCAGCCGCTCCATGGCATGTGGGATCTTCCCGGACCGGGGCACGAACCCGTGTCCCCTGCATCGGCAGGCGGACTCTCAACCACTGCGCCACCAGGGAAGCCCCAGGGGAAAGGTTTTGCTATCTGTAATATGACTGTGCCCCAAAGAAAGTGAATTATGTTAATGAAGAGGCTTTTGTTTTCCTGAACATTTTGATGAATATGCTAATGCAGTTAGTGTAGAATCTAAGCCCTACTTCCTACTTCCCCAACCACTCTACCCTCATGTAGGGTCTGGATATCAGCATTACAGTTTCAGAGAGAGGGAAACTACGATGCCCAATCAAGTGAGAAATTTAGAGGGGTGGGGGTGCTGGGCAGAGAGGAGGGAGAGCAGCGGGGAGGAGGACTGAAGAGAGGGGAAAAGGTTCTTCATTTTGTGGTAAGATCCTCTTCTTGTAATTCCACCAAAGCTTAAGTAAATTTGACTAAAGTCACCAAAATTTGGCATGAGTGGATTTCCTAGAAAAACTAGCAAAGAGACTGAGTTTTGCCTCTACGGAAATGTGGGGAGAAACATACAGTATATTCAAAGGTCCAGCCAGATCTCAAAATATAAGTCCTTCTGTTCCATTTCATATTAGGGAGCAAGACAGAAAATATTTTTTTAAAAAGAACAAATTAAAAATTTGGAGTTTAGAGACATAAAAATTGTGTCCAGGGTTAACATGTGGCCCTATTGGCCTACGCTCTTTTACTGACCACCTAAGCCAAACCAGAAGGGCTCAAAGGGAGGCCCTGGCTTTGTAGGTTGTGCCGTTTTAAGGCACTGCTGTCCTCCTGGAAGGAGTACTGAACTTTTCCAAAGATCTTTTATCTCATTCTTAAAAAAAAAAAGAAACGCTTTCAGTTTTAGTATAGCCTTAGTTGGCTCAAGGACTGTAATACTGAATATAACGAAAAGTGAAAGATGTTGGGTCTTCAGACAAGTATTAGAGTTGTTTTGGATGCAGCAATTGGGGGAAGAGTGGGAGGCTAGAATGGTCAGAAGAGGGAGCCAGGGAAAATGGGAGGGGTGGGATCATGACACTTGCTTTCCTATTCTCTTACTCATCTGTTAGTATTGGAATAAGTAGGCTTCTGGAATTCAGCTGAGCTTTGAGATTTTTTTTCCTGTTTCTTTTTGGGCTCCATGTGTTAACTGAGGATTCCCACATAGAGCTCTTCAGACCTTGAGCCAGCTATGCAGCTGGCAGTGTGCATTTCTGCCTGGTGTTGGTGAAGGAATGGGCAGGAAGAAAGACCTCAGGAAAGGGGAGGGTTCCTCAATGGAGGACTTAAAATGTCCTAAATGAAGCTCTCTCTGTCTGAGTCAACCAACAAAATTGTGTTTACTCCTGTAAGAGTGACCTTGGCAACCAGCAGAGCCAAAGGAGTCTTAAGTTTTTAGGAGTGTGTTATGAAAGGGCAACTTAGAGATAGGAGTATAAATATGAATTCTCTATGTGCATGTGTGTATACAGAGATAATGCTGTGTGTACATTTTGTTCATGTGCTTGGCTCTACTTATTTTCACACTAAAGAAGAAGCCATCAGTCTGACATAAAGAGATTTTCTCAGATTATTTCATGATTGCCTGTATTGTAACCATGCTGCCTATCCTTTGATGATATATTGTATAACACTGAAAATATGGTGAATGCTGTTTCAGAATTTGGTACTATAGTCAATGTGGTAGAGGGAGAGGGAGAGAGTTGTCTGCTGGATAGATGAATTTTCCTAAAGCAGCAGAACTTCATAGGATCATCATGGACCTAGGATCTGGGCTTCAGTTCATCAGGTCAACCAGATACAGCTCTCTTGAGAGTAATTAGGTTCTAAGGTTCCCAGTCACACAGACTTACTGGTTATTTTTCAATGACAGTTGCCAACAATACAACCCAGGCTCTTCCCAGAAAGAAGGAAAGTGAGAACTAACAGTCATTCCAGGAAATTCTTTGATAAGCACAGGATAAAAGGATATGAGTTACCCAAGAAATACTGATATTTTGCTATAACAACCATCTCACTATTAAGACACCAGCCAAATGGCCAGGAGCATTCCTATAGGGACATTTTTGCTCTTGGGCAGTACTGAGACACAAAGGCAAGTGCTCACTTTGAGACTTCCCTCCCTTTGATTACAGTCTCTTTTTTTGAGTGACCAAGGAGGAGGGCCAGATATAAAGTAGTATTTGTGGGTATGTATGCAGGAGATATTTAGAATATAACAATCAATTAGACTAGATGAGCAATTGGATGAGAATTTAGAGGAATTTAGAGTGACATACTGATTTCTGGCAGGTGAAAAGATGGGAAATAATTGAGATGGAAATTACATAAGGACTCAAAGACAAAGAGGAGAGGAGACATCAGCACACAACAGATTCCAACAATTTTTTGCAGGTTAGAAAGCTAGTGGGGGAGACAATTGACTACAGAGTGGAGAAAGTTATGAACCACAGAGTGCAACAGTGAGAGGTGGACAAAAACTTGGAAATCCACAAGGACCATGAAGGGCAGGAATGAGGTGTGACAATGAAAAAAAAAGGACAGGTTGAAAGAGTATCTGAATCCTCAGTTCCACTCCTTCTTTCCACTTTCAAAACTCTGATAGTTGGCGTAATGCCACCTCAGTGGGAGACTGGAGAATTCTTTTCTGGAGAAGCTGACTATAGAGACAACGCTCCACATACAGATCTTCCTTGATTTACAATGGGGTTATGTCCTGCTAAACCATCACAGGTTGAAAATGTTGTTGGTCGAAAATGCATTTAATTCACCTAACATACCCAACATCATAGCTTAGCCTAACCTACCTTAAACATGCTCAAGACACTTACATTAGCCTACAGTTGGGCAAAATCATCTAACAAAGCCTATTTTAAAGTGTTGAATATCTCTGGTAATTTATTTAATACTGTACTGAAAGTGAAAAACAGAATGACTGTATGGGTACAGAATGGTCGTAAGTGTATTGGTTGTTACCCTTGTGATTGCATGGCTGACTGGGAGCTTCCACTCGCTGCCCTGTCCAGCAGGATGTGAGAGTATGGTACTGCATATCACTAGCCCTGGAAAAGATCAAAATTCAAAATTCGAGGTATGGTTTCTACTGAGTGTGTATTGTTTTCACACCATCATAATGTTGAAAAATTGTAGGTTGATCCATCATAAGTTGGGGATTTTCTGTATTGATATGCGGGAGATTCTCCATGAAACAGCTGGCTCCCCACATGATCCATGTAAAGTGAAGCCTATGAATTCATTAAGTGTTATATGTGCAAAATACCCTTTATGTTTTAGAATAGTTTTAGACTCACAGCAAAACTGAACAGAAGGTACATAGATTTCCCATTTACTCCTTTCCCCCAAATATGCATAGCCTCCCCCGTTACCAACATCCCACAACAGAATGGCACATTTGTTGCAGTTGATTAACCTACATGGACACATCATAATCACCCAAAGCCCATAGTTTACATTACAGTTCACTCTTGGTGTCGTACATACTATAGGCTTGGACAAATGTATAATGACACATATCTACCATTATAGTATCACACAGAGTAGTACCACTGCCCTAAGATTTTTCTGTGCTCCACCTATTCATCCCTCCTTCTCCCCAAACTCCTGGAAATCACTGATCTTCTAGTATCTCCATAGTTTTGCCTTTCCCAGGATGTATTATAGTTGGAATCATACAGCATGTAGCCTTTTCAGGTTGGCTTCTTTCACTTAGTAATATACATTTAAGCTTCCTCCTTGTCTTTTCATGGCTTGGTAGTTCATTCTTTCTAGCCTGAATAATATTGCATTGTCTGGATGTACCACAGTTACTTATCCATTCACCTACTAAGGGACATTTTGGTTGCTTCTAAGTTTTGGCAATAATGAATAAATCTGCTATGAACATCCATGTGCAGGTTTTTGTGTGGACATAAGTTTTTAACTCCTCTGGGTTACTACCAATAAGCATGATTGCTGGATTATATGGTAAGAGGATGTTTAATTTTGTAAGAAACCACAAAACTAAACTGTCTTCCAAAGTGGCTGTACAATTTTCCATTTCCATCAGTAATGAATGAGAATTCCTACTATTCCGAATCCTTGCCAGCATTTAGTTTCAGTGTTCTATTGGCCATTCTTTTTTTTTCCACTCATTTCACCCATCATCCCACTCTTTGCCTTTGGTAACCACCAAACTGTTCTCTGTATCTCTGAGTTCAGTTATTTTTTTTAAGAGACCATATTTAAGTGAGATCGTATGGTATTCATCTTTCTCTATCTGACTTATTTCACTTGGCATAATGCCCTCAATGTCCATCCATGTTGTTGCAAATGACAAGATTTCATTCTTTCTTATGGCTGAGTAGTAATATCCCATTATATATATTTATATATCTATCACATTTTCTTTATTCATTTACCATAGGTGGACACTTAGTTTGCTTCAATATATGGCTACTGTAAATAATGCTGCAATGAACTCAGAGGTGCATGTATTTTGAGATAGTGATTTCATTTCCTTTGGATAAATACCCAGAAGTGGAATTGTTGGATCATATGTTAGTCCTATTCTTAATTTTTTGAGGAAACTCCATACTGTTTTCCATAGTGGCTGCACCAATTTACATCCTCACCAACACTTGTTATTTGCTGTCTTCTTGATAACGTTCATTCTGACAGGTGTAAGGTGATATCTCATTGTGGCTTTGATCCACATTTCCCTGAAAATCAGTGATGTTAAGCACCTTGTCATGTATCTGTTGGCTATCTGTATGCCTTCTTTGGAAAAAATGTCTATTCAGGTCCCCAGCCCATTTTTAGTTGAGTTGTTTATTTTTCTGATGTTGAGATTATGAGTTTTTGTATAATTTGGATATTAATCTCTTATCAAATGTATTGTTTGCCAATATCTTCTTCCACTCAGTAGGCTGCCTTCTCATTTTGTTGATAGTTTCCTTTGCTCTGCAAAAGCTTTTTAGTTTGATGTAGTCTCACTTGTTTATTTCTGCTTTTGTTTCCCTTGCCTGAGGAGACATATACAAAAAAATATTACTAAGACCAATGTCAAATAGCATACTGCTTATGCTGTCTTCTATGAGTTTTATGGTTTCAGGTCTTATATTTAAGTCTTTAATCCACTTGGAGCTGGTTTTTGTGTATGCTGTGAGAACGTAGTACAGTTTGATTCTTTTGCACACATATGTCTAGTTTTCCCAACACAATTTATTGAAGAGGCTGTCTTTTCCCCATTCCATATTCTTGTTTCCTTTGTTGTTGAATAAATGACCATGTAAGTGTAGGTTTATTTCTGAGATTTCTCTTCTTTTCCATTGATCTATGTGTATATATATATATATATATATATATATATATATATATATATATATATTTTTTTTTTTTTTTTTTTTTTTTTTTTTTTGCGGTACACGGGCCTCTCACTGTTGTGGTCTCTCCCCTTGCGGAGCACAGGCTCCGGACACGCAGGCCCAGCCACCATGGCCCACGGGCCCAGCCGCTCCGCGGCATGCGGGATCCTCCCGGACCAGGGCACGAACCCGTGTCCCCTGCATCGGCAGGCGGACTCTCAACCACTGCGCCACCAGGGAAGCCCTATGTGTATATATTTATACCAGTAACATACTGTTTTGATCACTAAACTTTGTAGTGTAGTTTGAAATGAGGAGTGTGATACCTCCAGCTTTGTTTTTCTTTCTCAAGATTGTTTTGATTATTCAAAACAATTTCCATACAAAGTTTACAAACTTCCATACAAATGTTCATACAAAGTTTAGAATTATTTGTTCTAGTTCTGTGAAAAATGCCACTGATATTTTGATAGGAATTGCATTGAATCTGTAGATTGCCTTGGGGAGTATGGTCATTTTAACATATTAATTCTTCCAATCCATGAGCATGGTATATCTTTCCATTTGTTTATGTCATCTTCAATTTCTTTCATCAAAGTCTTATAGTTTTCTGAGTACAGGTATTTTACCTCTTAGATTTATTCCTAGGTATTTTGTTATGTTTGATGCAATTGTAAATGGGATTGCTTTTGTAATTTCTCGTTCTGATAGTTTGTTGTTAGTGTAGAGAAACACAACAGATTTCTGTATATTAATTTTGTATCCAGCTCTTAGTTTCTTTGATCTTTTCTGTTGTTTTTTGCTTCTATTTCTTTTATTTCTGTCATGATCTTTATTATTACTTTCCTCCTACTAACTTGTGTTTTGTCCATTCTTCTTTTTCTAGTTCCTTTATGTATAAGGTTAGATTGTTTATTTGAGATTGTTCTTGTTTTCTTAGGTAGGCTTGTATTGCTATAAATGTTCCTCTTAGAACTGCTTTTGCAAATTCTCATAGATTTTGGATTGCTATATTTCCATTTTCATTTGTCTCCAGGTATTTTTTTTTATTTCCTCTTTGATTTCTTGGAAGGCAGCTATGCTCACCACTATACCACGAATGCCTCTTTGATTTCTTTGAGTCTTGTTCTGATGCTTGCTTTGTCTCTTCACACTATGTTTTTTGCTTTTTAGTATGTCTTGTAATTTTTTTGATAGCTGGAAATAATGTGCTGAGTAAAAGAAACTGTTGTAAATAAGCCTTTAATAATGAGGTGGTAAGGTACGGGGGGAGGGAAAGTGTTCTTTAGTCTCTTACTTAGGTCTCAGTAATTTGTTGAGCCTGTATCTGGGTTGTGGAACTTCACCTGTGCTTTTCAGTGCCTCCCACCCCTTAGGTGGGATGAGGTTGCATATTTCCCTCTCCCCAGGTCAGTTAGGCTCTAATAAAACCCAATATGTTAGTCTCTGGTTAATTAGTTTCTCCTTAGAGCAGAACTTGTTAAGAAAAACAGAATGCTCTGGCATATTTCAAAATGGTTTATTTTCCCCCCTTCCTGCTGGAAGCATGAGGGAATTTTCCCTCCAATATTCACTTTGAGGACCTGGAGGTAAAACAGTTACGGGGGCTCCACTATGACTGGCTCCCCCTAGAGTTTTTATTTCTCAGACTTGTCCACACTGAGGCTCCAACAATTTGTCAATTACAGCTCAGGTTTCTCTACCTCAGCACTGATTCCTGTGGAGATTGCTGCTCATGGGTTTCTGCTCCAGTAAGTTGTAATTCTCAATATTTATCTGTTGATCTCTCCAATTTGGGGGGCAGCAGTTTGCCCTGTGACCTCACTTCTTTTATGGATCTAAGAAGAGTTGTTAATTTTTCAGTTTGTTCAGGTTTTTACTTGTTATTAGGATGGAGTGGTGTCTTCCAAGCTTCTTACATGTTGGACTGGAAAACCACAGTCATTAAGTTTTCTACATACAGTTGCTGTCATAATTTCATTACTTTTTAATCCTAAGTATGAACAAGTAATCAATGATAATCTGACATTTGAAGAAAACTTTTGTTATTCTTTTTTAAATTAAAGTATATTTAATTTACAATATCATGTTGGTTTCAGGTGTATAGCACAGTGATTCAGTTCTATATATATTATATATATGTGTATATATAATATATATATATTCCATTTCAGATTCTTTCCCCTTATAGGTTATTACAAAATATTGAGTATAGTTCCCTGTGCTATATACAGTTGGTCCTTGTTGGTTATCTATTTTATATGTAGTAGTATGTATATGTTAATCCCAACCTCTTAATTTATCACTCTCCCCACCCCCTTTCTCCTTTGGTAATCATAAGTTTGTTTTCTATGCCTGTGAGTCTCTTTCTGTTTTATAAATAACTTCACTTGTATCATATTTTTAGATTCCACATATAAGTGATATCATATGATATTTGTCTTTATCTGGCTTACTACAGTTAGTATGATAATCTCTAGGTCCATCCCTGTTGCTGCACAAAAGGTCTTGAAATTAACTGAAAAAATTTAGGAAACAGAAATTTTTAAAAAGATAAACTTGAATTAATGTGCTTAGAGAGATAAGAAAATCTCATACTTTTAAAAAGTTGTGAAGGTGGGTCTTCCCTGGTGGCACAGTGGTTAAGAATCCACCTGCCAATGCAGGGGACACGAGTTCGATCCCTGGTCCAGGAAGATCCCACATGCCGCAGAGCAACTAAGCCAGTGTGCCATAACTACTGAGCCTGAGCTCTAGAGTCCGTGAGCTACAACTACTGAAGCCCGTGCGCCTAGAGCCCATGCTCCACAACAAGAGAAGCCACCACAATGAGAAGCCCGCACACTGCGACGAAGAATAGCTCCCGCTCGCCACAGCTAGAGAAAGCCCACGCAGAGCAACAAAGACCAGAAGCAGCCAAAAATAAATTAATTGATTAATTTTTTTAAAGTAATGTTTTTTAAAAAATAAAAATAAAAAAGGTTGTGATGGCATGTTACAAAATGGAAATAAGCAGAGAACAGGTAAAGTTTTAGGAAGCTGAGATCATTGATATCTCCCCCCAAAATAGAGTAGGCTATTAAAAAAAAAAAGTAGTAAATAATATGAAAGAAACTTGGAGGATCAATCTGGAATGTCCAAGTTGTGAATAAGAGTTCAAAAACAAGTACCCTTTAAATGGAAGAAGATACATCATTTTGAAATTTCAGCATCATAGATAAAGAGAAGACAGAAAAGCGCTGAGAGAAAATTAGGTGACATAAAAGAAACAAGATATAGAATAACAATAGATTTCTTAATAGCTTCATTGGATAGCATCACAAAAATCAATGGTGACTCAAACTCATTATTAATGGTAGAAATTTACATTAAAACAAGATAGCTCTTGTTGGTCAGAATGGCAAAAAATAGAGAGGTAGATAACAGCAAATGTTGAAGACAGTGTGGGGAGACAAGAACTCTCTTGCACTGATGGTATGATTGAAATGAATAGAGTTATTCTGATAAGCAATCTGTCAGCACTTACTGAAATTAGGAAACCACATATTCAACCCTTAACACAGACCATACACAAAAATGAACTTTAGTTGAATCATAGACCTACCACAAGGTGAAACAAAAGCATCAACCATGTAAGAAAAGATCGAAACATTTGACTACATTAAAATTAGAAACTTTCTGTTTACTGAAAGATACTATAAAGAAAGAGAAACCGTAAGTCATAGAATAGGAGAAGATATTCCCAACATGTTCTACTGACAAGGGACCTGGATCCAGAATATATAAGGAACTCATTCAAAAGATCAATAAGAAATGGACTATAGGGAGTTCCCTGGTGGTCCAGTGGTTAGGACTTGGCGCTTTCACTGCCAGGCCCCAGGTTCAATCCCTGGTCAAGGAACTAAGATCCCACAAGCTGTGTGGTGAAGCAAAAAAAAAAAAAGGATAATAAAAAGAGGAAAGGACTTTGGCATCTCTCAAAAGTGGAAGTACAAATAGTTAATAAATATATTAAAAAGCAGTCATTCCATTAATAAACAAGGAGATACAAATTAAAACCACAATGGAAATCTACCACAGAAGCATCAGTTTGGCAAAAATTAAGAGGTCTGACAATACAAAGTATTTGCAAGGATGTGAAGTAATGGGAACTTTTGTATATTGCTTATGGGAATGTAAACTGGTAGGACTTTAAAAACACTTTGGTAGAGTATAGTAAAGTTGAAGATACGCATATATTATGAACCAGCCATTTCACTTCTAAATGTATATGCTAGAGAAATGTTTAAACATATATATCAGGAAATGTGTATAGGAATGACTGTACTGGCAACATTATTCAAAATCAGCCTAAACTGGAATCAACCTAAAATATCCAACAGCAATTGAATAAATAAATAAATTGTGACATATTTGCATATTGAAATACTATATGGCAATGAAAATGAATGAACTATAGCTACATGAAATAGCATGGTTTGATCACAAAACAAAACTGAGTGAAAAAAACAAGACAGAAAAGAATACTGGTATTTATATAAAATTCAAAACAGTCAAAACTAAACTATATTTTTAAAAGATGTGTATTTGACAGAACTATAAAGACAAGGAAAAAATTACTATAAAAGTCAGGATAATAATTATCTCTGGAGGGAAAGTGGGAGGGAGTTGTGATCAGGAAGAGACACATGGCATAAGGGCTTTGGGGATGCCAGCGATGTTTTCTCTCTGGATCTGCATAGTGATTACATAATTGTTCACTAATTATTCACTATATTGCATCTATGTGTTTTATGTGTTTTCTTTATTTCATGATCCCAAAAGTTAATGAAAAGCATATATACATATTGTTTTAAAAATCCGGCATATATGTATTGCAAGCCCCTGACTGGATTAATTTTTTTCAGGGTCTGCATGTGACCAAATCAGAGCCAATGAAACACAAGTGAGTCTTTTGCCAAGACTTACAGAAAAGAGACTTTTGCCCTTTTTCAGGGCCCTTTCCCACTCCAGAATAATTCAGAGCTCCTATCGTGGCAATTCTTCCTCCACTGGCTGCTCTAATCTATTCTAGTGTGGGCCAACCTAATGGGTTTAATATGAAAATAATCAGTTGAATATCCATCCATTTTGTCCCAACCTCTGGTCAGCTCTGTGGGAGGTATAAGACAAGGGAAAGATATGGTCCTTTTTGTCCAATGATCTGAAAATCTAATTTTGGAAACAGGATTAAAACACATGAAATGGGTTATGATGGTTTGTGAAGGACTGAAATGCAGCTACACACCTGTTACAGGAAGTACACTTAGGAGCTAGCGAAATTCTCTCAGCCCGTCTTCTCAAATTCCTTCATAGCCAGACTACCAGGAAAGGATGTGCTTGTCACCAAAATCCAGATGCTTTAACCTGTGCAAATTCAAATTTACTTGAAAGTGGCACAAAAAGGGAAATATTAGAAATTAGAGGGAATTCCCTGGTGGTCTAGTGGTTAGGGCTCCGTGCTTCCACTGCAGGGGGCATGGGTTCGATCCCTGGTCGGGGAACTAAGATCTCACATGCTACGAGGCACAGCCAAAAAGAAAGAAAGAAAGAAAAAAAGAAATTAGAGTCTTGTGTCAAACAGAAATGAGTATAAATGTTCAACAAAAGATATATAGTAGACCACTTATATGAGGTACTTAGAGTAATCAAAATCACAGAGACAGAAAATAGAATGGTGGTTGCCAGGGGCTGGGAGGAGGGGGAAGGGGGAATTTGTGTCTACTGAGTACAGAATTTCAGTTTTATAAGATGGAAAAAGTTATAGAGATGGATGGTGGTGATGGTTGCACAAAATTATGTGTTTAATACTACTGAAATACATGTTAAAAAATGGTCAAGATGATGGATGTTAACTAGACTTATTGTGGTGATCATTTTGCAATAAATACAAATATTGAATCATGTTGTAATCTGAAACTAGTATAATGTTTATATGTCAATTATATCTTAATTTTGAAAAATGGTTAAGGTAGTAATATTTTTGTTATATGTATTTTATCACAATAAAAAATATTAGGAAAAAGATACTAGGAAGTTCAGAGAAACACTATTCATAATGCCTCACCACTTTGCTCCCCCCCCCACAACAATGACCTAAATGGCCAACAAATATAGAATGGATAAACTGTTGTATAGTCACACAGTGGAATTCGTTACAGCATATAGAATAAACAAACCATTATTGCTGCATGTAAAAACATGTTTAGTGAGAGAAGCCAGAGATGAATAGTACATATTGTATGATTCCATTTAAATTAAGTATAAAATTAGGCAAAAACGAATTTGTGCTCTTACAAGTTGGGCTGGTATGTACCCTGATGGGAGTAGGGGAGGTTATTGACTCGTGGAGGGCACGAGAGTCTCTGTGATACTGGCAGTATTTGGTTCTCAGTCTCAGTATTTGGATGTTTGGCCTGAAAATTCAATGGACTGTGCACTGACGTGCACTTTGCAGGATGTCAATTACACCTCAGTAAAAGTTACTATAATAAGAAATTTTAAAATAAAAAATTGGTTTCTATATAGCTTCTACTTCATTTTACAGATGTGAAAATTGAGGCTCAGAAAGGTTAAATGACATCACACTATCACATGGCTGTCAAGAAAGGGAACTGAAAATGACCAAGGTGTGAGGGTTGCAAGTTCTGTGCACTTTCGCCTAGCTTCAGAGTAATTGCTGAGAGTTCCCAAGGTTTCAGTTTGTTTGTGTTGTTTTTCAAGGGCAGAGTGGGAGTGGGGAGTGGGAACCAGGGCAGAGGAAGTGGACTCTGGAGCAATACATGCAAAGCACCTAGCCCAGAGTTTGGCACATAGGAGAGCCTTCATACATGCTACGGTTGCCTTCCACACACCCTCTTTTGCAGGGAAATGAAATGGAGAGAATGTTGAAGACTGCTGGTAGCTCTGGAGTGGACACTGCTCACCTCAGGACAAAGTGACCAGATTGGAGCCTCTCCCTCTCCGTGGGAGAACAAAGCTCTCCTGGAGGTGGGCATGTGGAGGGAGGGCTTCTGACTCAGGCTCAAATTCCCTGCTATTTGTAGGGCAAGTGAGAATCAGGACAAGAAAGTGGGGGTAGAGACCTAGTGTGGGAAGGGGGGTTCCCTACACCTCGATGGCCAAAAAGGGGTGTGTGTGTGTAAGAAGGTGGGCTCTTTCGTGTGCTCTCTGCTGACATTCTTGCTGGTCACTTCTTTCATGTCAGCTGAGCAGGGCGGAATGTATGCACTGAACTGATTCCTGCTTAGACACAAGATGACCCTGTGCTCTGAGTTCCTCAGCATCTTAGAAACCCGTGTTTCTAAGGTCTGGAAGCCAGTATTGTCCCTTTAGCCAGAGGGGCAGCAAAGGTTTTCCCTTGAAGCGTCGCTGCCAGCCGTGGATTTCACATCAGGACAGCGCCACCTAGTGGCCATTCATGGAAGTCCAGCCCGGGCTCCCTCCCCTCAGCCCACTATTGGCTCTGGGAGCGAGTTTAGTTAGGGAGGAGGAGTTTAGCGAGGTTCCAGACACTGCCCTTTCCACACAGCTTCAAGGAGTCCTTGATCCCTACGTTGCCAGTTCCGCACAAGTCGGCCCTCAATCACATCCTGTCCTGGGTTGCCCTGTTTCATGTGTAATCATTTAAAATCATTTTGTCTATTCAATTAGACCAAGGTTTTGAGGCTAGGGCTACTAGAATCACATCTCTTTAGATTTGGATGGGAATTTAGTATTCTCTTATCTGACCCACACGTTTTTCAGACAGGAAAGGAAGATGTTGAGGGGTGAGGGGAATTGCCCAGCTAGTTAAAAATATGTTTTGGACCAGAGCCCAGATCTCCTGATGACTCCCACATCAGTGCTTTCCAACATACCATGCTATCTCTTTGTGTCATCCACAGTGCTTGCACACAGTAGGCACCTGATACATATAGGTGCTCCATAGATACGGCCTGACTGATTGTTGCCCTTACAACCCTGCCTGCTACCAAAGTGAGTTTTCAATTGTCGTCTGGGCCACGTCCCAGTTCTGTGCATCTTGTGAGTTATGATCAGTTAAAGTGGCCACTCTCACCACAGTAAGCCACTGTCTTCTCCATTTATAAGGCACACAGTGTGGGTTCAAGCAAAGAGGAAACAAAGAGGAGACACACACTTTAAAGCAGAGGCCCTAATCCCAGCATCCATACAGACCAAGTGGCTACTGTGGGCTTCGTGGGCTCTACCTCAGTGCTTCCCAAACTGTGATGTGCATCTAAATCTCCTGAGAATCTTGTTAAAACAATATTCTGATTCAGTAGGTCTTGAGTGGGACCTGAGATTCTGCATTTCTAACAGGACCCTGGATGCTCCTGATGCCGCCCTTTGAGGAGCAAGGAGCAAGGGTGCTCTGGACCCCTACCTGGTCCAGGGTGTCGTAGAGTGCCAGAAGCCCACCCTGAGCCTCTCCCTCCACCTCAGCCCTGCTGCAGTCCCTCAGACCTCGACTTCAAGGAAAAAGGAAAAAGGAAAGGGGCTGAAGCAATGGTGAGCATGGTGGCCCATGGGTGAGTCATTCCAAGTCCCTTTCCTCACCCCATCCCCTACTCCTCCCAAAGATCCTGCCTCCAGACAGTCTGAAGAGGAAGGCAAGGGTGAACCCCACCAAAACACTGCACAGAAAGAGGGGGATAGGCTTGCTGTTGACATGCCCCACAGTTTTCCCGAGGAGCAGGCCTGCTTGGCTGCCAATTTATGTCTGGGTGCTATGACATCCCTACAGCCACAGAGTTCTCTTTATTTTTTATTTTTTTAAGCTTTAATTATTTATTGGCTGCTTTGGGTCTTAGTTGGGGCACGTGGGATCCTTCATTGCAGCGCGAGGGCTTCTCTCTAGCTGTGGTGCTCGGGCTTCCCATGGGCTCCAGAGCGCATGGGCTCAGTAGTTATGGCCCACGGGCTTAGTTGCCCCGTGGCACGTGGGATCTTAGTTCCCCAACCAGGGATGGAACCAGCATCCCCTGCATTGCAAGATGGATTCTCAACCACTGGACCACCAGGGAAGTCCCCAGAGTTCTCTTTTTAACATAAAAGATATCTTAATTTATATAGTTTAATTATGAGATACATTTATAGTTTACATATATTTTCATTTTTACTATTCTTTTGCTACCACTAAACACACCCCAAAAAGTTCATTAATATTAAATTAAAGAAAGGAAGGAAAGGGGAATTTATTGAGCTACTACTATGTGACCAATACTGTGGTATTTTCATGTATGTTATCTCACTCCTTACAATGCCCCTGCCTACATAGGTGTTATTACCCTATTTTATAGATGAGAACACTGAAGCTCAATGAGGTTGGGTAACTTATCCAGGACTACCTAGCAGGGATAGGAGCCCAGATAAGTTTGACTGAAAAGTTTCTCTCCACCATAATGATAATAAATATGAATATTTGCATTGTGTTTACCGTGGACCAGACACTGCTCTAAGCACATATATTAACTCATATAATCTTCACATCAACCTTATGAGGCAGGTACTATAATCACTCCTATTTTACAGATGAAGAAACTGAGGCACAGATAGGCCAAATTACTGGCCCAAGGTCATACAGGTAATAAGTGATGGAGCTGGGATTTCAATCCAGTCAGTCTGTTTCCAGAGAAGTGCTCTCAAACACTGTTCCACGTTGCCTGTCAATTTCCTATCAATTTCTTAAATCTCACAATTGAGTGGAAATCACCGCCCCCATTGTTATGTTACCCTTTCCTTATTCAGTGTATACTGTACTGCATGGAAAAATTCCCATTTGCCACACTAGTAAACACCTACATATTTGTTTTCTAACTAGGACTGCCTAGTCCTAGTTAGGACCTTCTTCATACCCAGTGAAGGCTGGGATTTCCTTGGAGAACCCTCTTCCCCACTGGCTGGAAGTTGAAGGAGTCTGAAAAAGTTTGGAGAGTCATGTGCTTCTCCATCAACCCATCACCCTATTCCACCGTGTGCAGCTGGCCTAAGACAGAGACAAAAGGATGAGGCTGGCCGGGAATGTTTTGTCACTCCATTATTTTTCAATTCATTTCCTATTTACCTATCGCACTCCTGAGTCTTGTTTTCCTACCTGAAGGAATCCAGAGGGTGAAGGGAGCTTCATATTTCTGAGTGCACAGAAGTTGCAACCTTATGTTCCTATCCCAGCTCTCCCTCTAGCTGTGTGACTATAAGCAGGTTTTTTGAGATTTTTTTTTCTTAAACTTTAGTTTTCTCACCTGTAAAGTGGGGATAATGAGAATCTGCTTCAAAGGACTGCTGCATAGGAATAATGAATTTGAGTGCCTTGCTTATCATAGGCCCATCAAGAGTAGCTATTTATTAATGCAATTTATAAATACATCCCTTCTGAGTGAATGAATGAGTTGAATGAATATAAGGGAAGGTTGAGAAGTCTAGTCTGAGTCCAACCCAAACCAGCAAACAACTCCTTTCACTTCTTTAAACATGTACATTTAGAAATTTATTATTTTGGGTGAGAACTGTGTAAAAACAGAACACTAAAGTTTGTATGGGAAACCTCCAAGGACAAACTTCCTCAACTTTATAGCTTTGCTGGGGGCTAAGCTAACTCAGCAACTGGGGATGGGACAAGCCTCTCAAACCTTCCTTTGCCTCATCCCTGACCCAGCTCCAAATTCAAGCCCAAGGCTTTCCACTGGAGACTTCCAGAATGACAGGATATATTTCTTTTGGGGGGAGGGGGGATGAAGAGGGAGAAGGGGAGTGCATTATATGACCACTTTCTATGAGCAGAGAAAAGTAATTAATTTTGTTGTTGCTTTTGGAAAGAAAAAAGTTATTGAAGAAACTTAAGGCCCTCTGGTAATATGAGTGCACCTACTCATAAGACTGAAAACTTTTTTGAAAAGAAGAAAGTCTGAAAGCAGAAAATAGTTTTTCTTGTCTCTAAGAAGATAACAGACTTTAAAATAAGGTCATCAGGGATTCCCTGGTGGCGCAGTGGTTGGGAGTCCACCTGTCAATGCAAGGGACACGGGTTCGTGCCCCGGTTCGGGAAGATCCCACATGCTGCGGAGCGGCTGGGCCAGTGAGCCACGGCCGCTGAGCCTGCGCGTCCAGAGCCTGTGCTCCGCAACGGGAGAGGCCACAACAGTGAGAGGTCCATGTACCGCAAAAAAAATAAAAAATAAGATGGTCGGTTTTTTATTGGTCTTTTTTATGCTTGTTATGTCTAATGAATGGGGTATTTTCATAATGAATGAATGGCTTGAAAATCAATTTATCCTCCAAATAAAGGTACATCTGGTCTACTGACTGTAACATCCTTGCTTTTTTACTTTAATGGGTTATGTTTGACTTGTAAAAATAAAATAAAATGCAATTAACAGCACCCATATGTTCAATGCAATGAACTCATGACTCATAAGTTTTAAAACTTCTGGGACTGGGTTTCTAATGTATTTACAATGGGTCATAAAAGTGGGTGAGAGAAACTAGTTTCCCAAGTTGGGGTGTCTATTTACCATCTACTGGCATCTATGACACTTCGGAGTAAGACAGTAATCATCCAGGAAGAAACGATTACTGTTGACTCATCAATCCATGAACTTGGCACTAATTACAGTGTCTCAGTTTCCCTATTATATAAAATGAAGTTGTCATCTGCCTGCCTCTCTGAAGTGTTTGGAAAGCCCAAGGAGATAACAGCCGGAGTGTTTTGAAACTACAGAATACATTTTATGTGCTAAATAATAATAACAGGGGTCCTTTAATAATACTCATCAAGCAGAATAACATTACTAAGCAGTAGGAACAGGACTCTGCCTTCTTAATCATTGGTCTGTATCGTGGGAAATTGGTGGGGGATGGGCACCTCGTTCAGGTGGGTTCTTGTGCCTGAGGAGGCAGAGCCCCTCAGTAAGGCTGGTCTCTCCAGCTAACACTTGGCTGCCTTTAGGAAGACACCGTTCGTGCAGTCGAGCGAGGAGGGGACAGACGCCTCATAGTTCAACTCCTGTGCCCAGGGAACATGATTTAAATTCTTCTATTCCTAGCTGGTTGGGGGAAAGAAGGAAGGTACTTCTGGGACCTACAAAAGTCGTAGACAGGATGGTCCGGCCGATGCGCCAGTGTGGCCACTCAATCCTGCCACAAGATGGCGACAATCCAGCTGGAAACACCTGCCCGGGCTGGCCCTGTGGGTTTCCAGGCGGGGAAGGCTTTCCTCTCTCAGACACAAAGAAGGGATCTTTCGAGCCGGGGAGGGTGTCCGAGCGTTTGGGTGCTCGTAGAGCGGGGATTGGGAGCCTTTGCCGCGACAAAGTCGGCCCCGAGAAGCAGGCGACTTTCTTCTCACACTCGTGGGCTTCAACTTCACGGGGCTGAAAAGCCTGAGGGGAACTTGTGCAAAAGCACCCGAGAAATTCCAGGCTTGACCCCTCCCTCTGCCTAGAGGCCGTCCAGATGCTTCCCGTACCGGCGACATTCCCGGGATTCCGGCAGGGGGAGCGGGTACTTCCCGGGGCAGGGCGTGTTCAGCCCAGCGGTGCTCCCGCCCTCCGCGGCCCGGGACCCGGCTGGGAGAGCGGCTCGGACCGGCGTTGGGTGGGACGAGCCTCACCCGCCCCGCCTCTGGGGCCGCGGTGCCTTTGAGGCGCGGGACCCCGGAGTTGAGCCCCCGAGAGGGCGGCGCTCCTAGGCTCTAAATCCGGGCAGCAGCCACAAAGGCGCTCCCTCCTCTTTCGCTGCACATTTTGCCTGGGAAAAGGTCTGCAGGCCTTCCGGGGCTTGGGGGCGGGGGTTCTCTTTGTTTTCTTTTCTTCTGTTTCGTTTTGAATGCAAGGAACCGCCACACCCGCGTTTGTCTCTGTCGGGAGTAAACTTGCTTTGAAACATAGAGCTGTTAGGAAACACACAGATTCTCATCTCCAAGTCGCAGTGAGGTTCCCAGTGCCATGTATGGGAGCCTCCGGGGCTGCCGAGCCTGGGCCTGGCCAGCCTGGCCTCCATCTTGCAACCCTTGGCCTGACTGTAGCAGCCCTGGGCAGATCCCTGCTCCTCCAGCCCGGGTCTTGGCCAGCGCTGGGGAGCAGGGAGGGGAAGCCCAGAACAACGACGGGATCACTGGCCCCAGCCTGGCCTCAGTTGGCCATTTATCTGACCACCCTTCCGGGGTGTGGGGTGGGAGTAACAGTGAGCGCTGATTGAACATGTGCCACAAACAATTGTTACCTTGTTTAAGCCTTACACACTATTATTCTCTCCATTTTACAGAGGAGGAAACCAAGGCTTAGAGATGTTGAGTAATTTGCCCAAGGCCACACAACTCTTAAATAGTTGGTCTGGGATTTGAATCCATATCATTTATCCAAAGCACCAGGCTGTAGTACCTCCTTAGGCAGCTCCCACAGCAGCCCTGGGAGACAACCGGGTCAAGTATAAAGACATACTCCATGCTGTGATTGTGCTTACACTGGGGGTGGGGGAGTGGAGACCAAGGATATTTTGGACTCTTCTTGCCTTTGAATGTGTGCTGGGCCATTCTGGCCTGCCTTCTTTCCTTCCTTCCACAATTGTTTACTGAGTGCATATTATATACCAGGGACTTGCCTAGGCCCTGAAATATCAAGGGAACAAGGCAGATGACACTTACTATGTGACCTTTGGCAAGTCCCTTAACGTGCTAGTTTTTAAGCTATTGTCTCTCACCCCCACTCATCTTCTGTATGTGGCTTTAAATGCTGCGGCTGGGGACTGCAAACCACATTTCTCCTTTGCCGCTGCTCTATGTTAAGCTCTGCCAATAGGGGCACTTGAGGGAGACTCGAGGCAGGAGGAGGAGGAAGGACACACTCCTTTCTGCTGGCTTGCTATCCCTATCAGATTCACCCCAGCATCAGTGGTAGGTTGTGGCCTCCATGCTCCTTCAGCACCCCTATGCAGTATCATTGTGCCCCTCAGGTGTATCAGCACCAGGGGGGCAGCCACCCCTCTGCAGTCTGAGCCCAGGCTCTGGGGGGCCCTCCTCTGACCTCCTAGGTTTTCGTAACCCAACCTCTTTCCTTCGTTTTCTGGTCCTGGGATGGTAACTGCTTTCTCCAGTTACTATCTCTGTTACGTCAATGCTCCCTTTTTTCCCAGTCCTCCAATACCTATAACCAGTGATGTGCTGGTAAATATTTAATAACCAGCTCTCCAGGAAAACAAAAACAAAAAGAAACCTGATTTGTAATATATACGATTTTTGTAATATAGATCATTCACCATGTATAATTTTCAACTATCAAGATGGCATCGCTGAATTTCACAAGCTGGTGTGAACAGTTTGAGTACACAAATGCCTGCAACCAATCCCCTATAATGAATTCTCTCTCTTGAAGGACCTAATATGCTTTCTGTTTTCATGACTGGGCCCTAACTGATAACACTTAAGCTTCTGGGAATTGATTTTTTTACTGTAAAATGGAACTACTACCATTTCTTCCATCTGACTCACAGAGTTGTTGGGACAATATGACATAACACAAATAAAACACTCTGAAAACTACTTTTTAAAATTGGGGACTATAACACAATTCTTGGGCATTTCTTCTAGAAGGATATAAAGCTGGGATGATGAAAGTAGGCAAAATATTTTAATGACAGCTCACAGAGGTGTTCCAGGTGCCTTTAGAACCCAGGGTGACCTCAGACCAGGTGTGGAGTCTGGTGACTCAGAATCAGGGCTGTGGTCATGGCAGTAACTGGGCTATGATGTTACTACGTGTGTGTAGATTGTTTTTCAAGGATTCTAGGACTAAATATTGTGCAAATCAAGAAAGCACGCAAAACCAAGGGGTAAACAATTGATATCATCTAATTAACAGCACATATGTGGAGCAGCGTTGGACTTTTACACATTGCACTACTCAGTTGTACAAAGGAAATAAAACTTCTTTATCTTTCCATAACTGATCTAATTTCCCCCTCAAATTCCCAACGCATGAGTAGTGAGAGACAGAAAAGTTTCAAATCGTCCGTATCTCCATTTGTTCCATTTAAATAATCTCTTTTGAATGACCCAGAGTTTGCAAAAATGCTCAGTTCTCTCCATTTCCTCTCCCACTCCTTTTTAAAAGACATCTGGGGTAAGTGGGAGCTTATATGACCTCACAGCACCAGGAGAGAGGAAGACTCAGATCCACATGTTTCCTGCTTCCTAGCCTGGCCTCTGGACTGGACTCATCTAATCTTTTGTTTCTCACTGGCACATATACCTGGAGCCTGAGTTCTCAGACACATTCTTTCTGATTTAAAAAAGCATCTACATACTGGCGTTTTTTTCATCCTGACTCCAGATTGGCTACTCCATCAGGCCTAAGCCCCTTTGTGTTACCTTACTAAGGCAGTTGGGAATTCCTAGATACTCTGTATGCCACACACAGGCTATAGAGAACTGCCTCTGCTCTCCTGCCTTCTCTGAGACCACACCATCATTCTTTCCAGGTTGGATACAGAGAAGCTAAAGTCTGGGCTCCTAGAGGCCTGCAGCCTCTCCAGATCATGCCCTGGGAATGGAGTCACCAAATCCAATTAACTTGGGCTCCCCGATGCCCAACCAGATGTCTCTGCAGTCTCCTCACCTTGAGGTTCAGCCAGGAAGGAGGGCCTAGAACCCCGGCATTGGCATTTGGCCATCTCTATCTCCCTCTGGATCTACTGTCTCTCCTTTCCCACACATCTCCATCTTCAGAATGAACAATCCTCACTATAGCCTCCTACCCTGTCGGACACCAGGCCTCATGGATAACAGCTAAAGGAGTATCTTCTCTATTCTGGTCTGGGTTGATATGGGAGCCTCAGTAACTCTAGGATCTATGAGTTACAGAGGATGAAAATAACATTGGTTTAGTACTCTCAAAATATAGTCCCTATTATATATGTATACTTCAAAACAACAATCAACAAAAACAGAATACAGTAACAATTCTGACCAATGTTCTACCAATAATAAAGTATTTTTATAGTTAAATAAAAATCCTTGGTTCTTCTGCTTACTAAAGTCATGCATACTTATTATAAAACCAACAAAACAACCTAAAATACAGTTCTAAATGTTCAATGAAGGGAGGAGAGTTCCTCAGTTCTGGTTTGGCCAAGGCCCACTGCTCATGGAACAGCACAGCTTACAAGAGATTTCTCCTTTAGAAGGTGCCGGGGTCTGTTCAGGGGCTAGCATCATTTTCCTTTCTAAGCCACTGGCAATTTTCTCTCTTCCTTTTGAGAGTCAGAGCCCAGCAAGGATATTTTCCCTTGAGTTTGGGGATTATGAGCTAGAGAAAAAGAATATGGCCCAGGGACTGAGCTGAAAGGTGGGATGTGTAAGAGGAGTAGGGGAATCAAGGATGCAAAATTCGGTATAAAATGTGTGTTTCTGGAACCAACCTGGACTGGATTTCCAACTGAGCTTCTGCCATATCTTTCTTTATGAGCACAAATGCATTCTGGTTTATTTGGGTATGTTCTACCGTGTTTGATGATGTTTATAGAATGGGCTGAAGATACAAGTACTGTGGTGCCCCTTCTCAGTTATAATATTCTGGAAGGACAGCGGGCTCCCGGGCCCCAATATAAAATATATACTTTGATAAGCACCATGTGCTTTCACTTCCAATCTCCCATTTGATCCTCCAAACACGCCCATGCCGTAGCTAACTCTACTTAACAAATGAGGGAACGAGAAGGCCCATAAAGGTGAAATGACTGCCCCAAATCTCATAGAAGGTGGAAAGTAGAACTGGGACCACATCATCAAGCCATCAGCCACTGCAGCCGCCCCTGAAGATGCCTTTCAAAGGAATAATTTCAATGAGCCCAGACTCTTGCATCTTTCCATACATAGAAAAGCACTGAAGTCATTAATTTGAGAAGTCTGTATTTTTGTGACTAGCAGCAATCTTTTGATGTTTGACTACATGTTTTCAGCAAAACTCCTACATAAGCTGGCTCCTTTCTTACCTTTTTGGAACAGTCCTCAGAGCTATCTGAGAAGCTTTCTCCCAGGCTATAGTCCTCTGTAAGGTCCCAGAATAAAACACTCAACTTTTAGGTTGTGCGTTTTTTTTGTTTGTTGGTTTGTTTTCAGGTGATACCTAGGACGCCTAATTCTCAGTCCAGGTTTCTTTTCTCTACACCGGGTTGACCCCATAAGGCAAATAAGGAAGAGCCAACTCACTTCCCTTCAGTCCCTTTCCAAGGCTGGGTGCTCCAGAGTGAAGCTGAGGTTTGCCAGCGTTTGTGCTACTCTGCCTCAAAGCTAGGAATTAGTGTAGAAATCACAGTGACCAAATATCCAAGTTGGCCTCTTTGTGTTGTTCCCTCATCCTCCTTTCCCCACTTGACAGATGATGCCGCTGAAACCCAGAGAGGCAAAAAGCATTGATCAAAGAGGAACTTGAACAGGAGAACAAAAGAGGTTGCAGTACTTAGTCAGTCTGGGAGGTTAGGGTGTGATTCGTGCTGGGGTGGGGACAAGTGGAGATAAGGAACAGAACAGCCAGTGACTGAAGACAGGATTCCTGGGCTGTCAGGAATCAAAGCCCTGAAGGTCAAAACCCAGGCAGTTCTCAGTGGATATTAAGTCGGTCATTTTGCATGTCCCCATCCTAGTCTGCCTTCACTATCTTCTTTCTCCCCGCTGAGCCCAGGGTTCTACTTCCTCCAAGGAGGAAATCTGCATTATATGTAATATTTGTGGTAAAGGCCTTGATAAACTTTTAATAGCCAAAAAAGTGAATTAGTAATTACCAGAGAACTTTTTCGATTTCTCTTCAAATCATACTACCACTGCAAATTCTTTGGGGGGAAGTATAAGGGTATATATTAAAATGTTTAAAATATCTAGTAAACGTACACTACTCATAAGTCCATCCCTGGGGCCAATTATGAAGTTAATAAGAGAAAGGAAGAGTGGGTTGTTCACAGCTGAATGAGATCTCTCTTTCTATTCTCTTCTGGGCCAGCAACATCAGCATCACCTGGGAGCTGATTAAAAATGCAAATTCTTGGGCCCCAAACCTACTGAATGAGACACTCCGGGGGTGAAGCCCAGCAATCTGTGTTTTAACAAGCCCTCCAAGTGATTCTGATGCTCCCTCAAGTGGCTCTTAGTCTGGACTGTATACTGGAAAGCAGGTTTCCCCTGCTTTCGGGAAGTAGAACGTTCCTATGAAACTTTTTGAAGCCAAGATGGTGTAAATCAAAAAAGCAATTACCTTAGGATGCATCTTGCTTGCGGATGCACTAAATAAATCAAGATAAAGCACAGATACTCACAGACACAGTTCAGAGCTATGGCAGCTGGATGCTGAGATGCTGAGTACGGTTCCCGGAGAGGAGGCTTGTTGGTGCCACTCTCACTGCTTGGGGTGAAACTCTGCCTCTTGAACTGCTCCCTGCAAAACAAATGCTTAACGCTATTTTAGCTTTTCACCATTTTCTGTAAAAGCGAAAATCCTCCCTGGATTTTTGTTGTTGTTTTTAGCAAAAACAGGTACTAACGTAGTCTTTTGTAAAAGTGATGTGGTGGAAAGGGAACTTTCAAAAATTGGGGGATACCTGTATTACCGTCACCTGGCAATATTTTAAAAATCCTCATGTCCAGGACTTACCCAAGAACATCCAAATTAGAAATTCTGAAAGTGAGACCCAGGCTTCTGCATTTTCCTGCGGTTTCCCTAGTGGTTCCAATGTGCAGACAAGGTTAAGAATCACTGCCACAGAGATTTCTCCAGGAAGTGGTAATATCACTTGTGACTGTTTTACTTATTTATTCCACAAATAGTGAGCATCTACTCTCTGCCAGACCCTATACTTCTTACTATACAAAGATGAATAAGTAGATTGGCCTCAAGAGAGACATAGAAACACATATTTCAGTGCAGCAATGGGAGCTCCAGAGGAAGGGGTGGGTATAATCTTGTCTACTATCTACTCCCTCTTCTATTCTTTGACATCAAACACTGACAAGAATGTGGAGCCACAAGAACTCTCATTCATTGCTGGTAGGAATGCAAAATGGTACAGGCACTTTGGAAGATAGGGTAAAACTAAACATACTCTCACCATATGATTCAGCAATCATGCTCCTTGAAATTTGCCAAAATGAGTTGAAAACTTATGTCCGTGCAAAAACTTGCACACAACTGTTATGGAGGCATTATTCATAATTGCCAAAACTTGAAAGCAACCAAGATGTCCTTTAATATATGAATGGATAAATAAACTGTATGTACTACATCAATACAATGGAATATTATCCAGTGATAAAAAGAATTGAGCTATTGACATTTCTCTAAGGAAGATATACAAATGGACAGCAAGCGTGAAAAGATATTCGACATCATTAATTAATAAGGAAATGCAAATCAAAACCGTAATGAGGGATTCTGGAGGGGAAGATGGCGGAAGAGTAAGACGCGGAGATCACCTTCCTCCCCACAGCTACACCAGAAATACATCTACACATGGAACAACTCCTACAGAACACCTACTGAACGCTGGAATAAGACCTCAGACCTCCCAAAAGGCGAGAAACTCCCTACGTACCTGGGTAGGGCAAAAGAAAAAAGAATAAACAGAGACAAAAGGATAGGGACGGGACCTGCACCAGTGGGAGGGAGCTGTGAAGGAGGAAAGGTTTCCACACACTAGAAGCCCCTCTGCAGGCGGAGACTGCGGGTGCCGGAGTGGGGGAGCTTCGGTGCCGTGGAGGTGAGCACAGCAACAGGGGTGCGGAGGGCAAAGCGGAGAGATTCCCGCACAGAGGATCGGTGACGACAGGCACTCACCAGGCCGAGAGGCTTGTCTGCTCACCCGCCGGGGCGGGCGGGGATGGGAGCTGAAGCTCCGGCTTCGGTCGGAGCGCAGGGAGAGGACTGGGGTTGGCGGTGTGAACACAGCCTGAAGGGGGTTAGTGCACCACGGCTAGCCGGGAGGGAGTCCGGGGAAAAGTCTGGACCTGCCGAAGAGGCAAGAGACTTTTTCTTCCCTCTTTGTTTCCTGGTGCGTGAGGGGAGGGGATTAAGAGAGCTGCTTAAAGGAGCTCCAGAGACGGGCGTGAGCCGCGGCTAAAAGCGCGGACCCCAGAGACGGGCATGAGACGCTAAGGCTGCTGCTGCCGCCACCAAGAAGCCTGTGTGCAAGCACAGGTCACCATCCACACCGCCCTCCCGGGAGCCCGTGCAGCCCGCCACTGCCAGGGTCCCAGGATCAACAGACAACTTCCCCGGGAGAACGCACGGCGTGCCTCAGGCTGGTGCAACGTCATGCCGGCCTCTTCCGCCGCAGGCTCGCCCCGCACTTCGTACCCCTCCCTCCCCCCGGCCTGAGTGAGCCAGAGTCCCCCAAGCAGCTGCTCCTTTAACCCCGTCCTGGCTGAGCGAAGAACAGACGCCCTCCGGCGACCTACACGCAGAGGCGGGGCCAAATCCGAAGCTGAGCCTCGGGAGCTGTGTGAACAAAGAAGAAAAAGGGAAATCTCTCCCAGCAGCCTCAGAAGCAGCGGATTAAAGCTCCACAATCAACTTGATATACCCTGCATCTGTGGAATACATGAATAGACAACAAATCATCCCAAATTGAGGAGGTGGACTTTGAGAGCAAGATTTATGATTTTTCCCCTTTTCCTCTTTTTCTGAGTGTGTATGTGTATGCTTCTGTGTGAAATTTTGTCTGTATAGCTTTGCTTTCACCGTTTGTCCTAGGGTTCTATCCGTCCAGTTGTTTTTGTTGTTGTATTTTTTTCTTTTTTCTTTTTTTCTTAATAATTATTTTTTATTTTAATAACTTTATTTATTTTATCTCACTTTATTTATTTATTTATTTATTTATTTTGCGGTACGCGGGCCTCTCACTGTTGTGGCCTCTCCCATTGCAGAGCACAGTCTCCGGACGCGCAGGCTCAGCGGCCATGGCTCACGGGCCCAGCCGCTCTGAGGCATGTGGGATCTTCCCGGACCGGGGCACGAACCCGCGTCCCCTGCATCGGCAGGCGGACTCTCAACCACTGCGCCACCAGGGAAGCCCTATCTTACTTTATTTTACTTTATCTTCTTTCTTTCTTTTTTTCCTTCCTTCCCTCCTTCTGTCCTTCCTCCCTCCCTCCCTTCTTTCTTTCTTTCTTCTTCTACTAATTCTTTCTTTCTACTTTTTCTCCCTTTTATTTTGAGCCATGTGGATGAAAGGCTTTTGGTGCTGCAGCCAGGAGTCAGTGCTGTGCCTCTGAAGTGGGAGAGCCAACTTCAGGACACTGGTCCACAAGAGACCTCCCAGCTCCACGTAATATCAAACGGCGAAAATCTCCCAGAGATCTCCATCTCAAAACCAGAACCCAGCTTCACTCAACGACCAGCAAGCTACAGTGCTGGACACCCTATGCCAAACAACTAGCAAGACAGGAACACAACCCCACCCATTAGCAGAGAGGCTGCCTAAAATCATAATAAGTCCACAGACACCCCAAAACACACCACCAGATGTGGACCTGCCCACAAGAAACACATCCAGCCTCATCCACCAGAACACAGGCACTAGTCCCCTCCACCAGGAAACCTACACAACCCACTGAACCAACCTTAGCCACTGGGGACAGAAACCAAAAACAACGGGAACTACGAACCTGCAGCCTGCAAAAAGGAGACCCCAAACACAGTAAGATAAGCAAAATGAGAAGACAGAAAAACACACAGCAGATGAAGGAGCAAAATAAAAACCCACCAGACCTAACAAATGAAGAGGAAATAGGCAGTCTACCTGAAAAAGAATTCAGAATAATGATAGTAAAGATGATCCAAAATCTTGGAAATAGAATAGGCAAAATGCAAAAAACATTTAACAAGGACCTAGAAGAACTAAAGATGAAACAAGCAATGATGAACAACACAATAAATGAAATTAAAAATACTCTAGAAGGGTAAGCTGTGACAAAGTGAAAGAGAGGCATGGACATATATACAGTACCAAACGTAAGGTAGTTAGATAGTGGGAAGCAGCCGCATAGCACAGGGAGATCGGCTCGGTGCTTTGTGACCGCCTGGAGGGGTGGGATGGGTAGGGTGGGAGGGAGGGAGACGCAGGAGGGAAGGGATGTGGGAACAGATGTATATGTATGACTGATTCACTTTGTTATAAAGCGGAAACTAATAAAAAAAATACTCTAGAAGGGATCAATAGCAGAATAACTGAGGCAAAAGAACAGATAAGTGACCTGGAAGATAAAATACTGGAAATAACTACTGCAGAGCAGAATAAAGAAAAAAGAATGAAAAGAACTGAGGACAGTTTCAGAGACCTCTGGGACAATATTAAATGCACCAACATTCGAATTATAGGGGTTCCAGAAGAAGAAGAGAAAAAGAAAGGGACTGAGAAAATATTTGAAGAGATTATAGTTGAAAACTTCCCTAATATGGGAAAGGAAATAGTTAATCAAGTCCAGGAAGCACAGAGAGTCCCATACAGGATAAATCCAAGGAGAAACATGCCAAGACACATATTAATCAAACTGTCAAAAATTAAATACAAAGAAAACATATTAAAAGCAGCAAGGGAAAAACAACAAATAACACACAAGGGAATCCCCATAAGGTTAACAGCTGATCTTTCAGCAGAAACTCTACAAGCCAGAAGGGACTGGCAGGACATAGTTAAAGTGATGAAGGAGAAAAACCTGCAACCAACATTACTCTACCCAGCAAGGATCTCATTCAGATTTGATGGGAAATTAAAACCTTTACAGACAAGCAAAAGCTGAGACAGTTCAGCACCACAAACCCAGCTTTACAACAAATGTTAAAGGAACTTCTCTAGGCAAGAAACACAACAGAAGGAAAAGACCTACAATAACAAACCCAAAACAATTGAGAAAATGGGAATAGGAACATACATATTGATAATTACCTTAAATGTAAATGGATTAAATGCTCCCACCAAAAGACACAGACTGGCTGAATGGATACAAAAACAAGACCCATATATATGCTGTCTACAAGAAACCCACTTCAGACCTAGAGACACATACAGACTGAAAGTAAGGGGATGGAAAAAGATATTCCATGCAAATGGAAACCAAAAGAAAGCTGGAGTAGCAATTCTCATATCAGAAAAAATGGACTTTAAAATAAAGACTAATAGAAGAGACAAAGAAGGACACTACATAATGATCAAGGGATCGATCCAAGAAGAAGATATAACAATTGTAAATATTTATGCACCCAACATAGGAGCACCTCAATACATAAGGCAAATACTAACAGCCATAAAAGGGGAAATCGACAGTAACACAATCTTAGTAGGGGAGTTTAACACCCCACTTTCACCAATGGACAGATCTTCCAAAATGAAAGTAAATAAGGAAACACAAGCTTTAAATGATACATTAAACAAGATGGACTTAATTGATATTTATAGGACATTCCATCCAAAAACAACAGAATACACATCTTTCTCAAGTGCTCATGGAACATTCTCCAGGATAGATCATATCTTGGGTAACAAATCAAGCTTTGGTAAATTTAAGAAAATTGAAATTGTATCAAATATCTTTTCCGACCACAACACTATGAGACTAGATATCAATTACCAGAAAAGATCTGTAAAAAATACAAACACATGGAGGGTAAACAATACACTACTTAATAACGAAGTGATCACTGAAGAAATCAAAGAGGAAATAAAAAATACCTAGAAACAAATGACAACGGAGAAACGATGACACAAAACCTATGGGATGCAGCAAAAGCAGTTCTAAGAGAGAAGTTTATAGCAATACAATCCTACCTTAAGAAACAGGAAACATCTCGAATAAACAATGTAATCTTGCACCTAAAGCAATTAGAGAAAGAAGAACAAAAACACCCCAAAGTTAGCAGAAGGAAAGAAATCATAAAGATCAGATCAGAAATAAATGAAAAAGAAATGAAGGAAACAATAGCAAAGATCAATAAAACTAAAAGCTAGTTCTTTGAGAAGATAAATAAAATTGATAAACCATTAGCCAGACTCATCAAGAAAAACAGGGAGAAGACTCAAATCAATAGAATTAGAAATGAAACAGGAGAAGTAACTGACACTGCAGAAATACAAAGGATCATGAGAGATTACTACAAGCAACTCTATGCCAATAAAATGGACAACCTGGAAGAAATGGACAAATTCTTAGAAATGCACAACCTGCCAAGACTGAATCAGGACGAAATAGAAAATATGAATAGACCAATCACAAGCACTGAAATTGAAACTGTGATTACAAATCTTCCAACAAACAAAAGCCCAGGACCAGATGGCTTCACAGGCGAATTCTATCAAGCATTTAGAGAAGAGCTAACACCTATCCTTCTCAAACTCTTCCAAAATATATCAAAGGGAAGAACACTCCCAAACTCATTCCACGAGGCCACCATCACCTTGATACCAAAACCAGACAAGGATGTCACAAAGAAAGAAAACTACAGGCCAATATCACTGATGAACATAGATGCAAAAATCCTCAACAAAATACTAGCAAACAGAATCCAACAGCACATTAAAAGGATCATACACCATGATCAAGTGGGGTTTATTCCAGGAATGCAAGGATTCTTCAATATATGCAAATCAATCAACATGATACACCATATTAACAAACTGAAGGAGAAAAACCATATGATCATCTCAATATATGCAGAGAAAGCTTTCGACAAAATTCAATACCCATTTATGGTAAAAACCCTGCAGAAAGTAGACATAGAGGGAACTTTCCTCAACATAATAAAGGCCATATATGACAAACCCACAGCCAACATCATCCTCAATGGTGAAAAACTGAAACCATTTCCACTATGATCAGGAATAAGACAAGGTTGCCCACTCTCACCACTCTTATTCAACATAGTTTTGGAAGTTTTAGCCACAGCAATCAGAGAAGAAAAGGAAATAAAAGGAATCCAAATTGGAAAAGAAGAAGTAAAGCTGTCACTGTTTGCAGATGACATGATACTATACATAGAGAATCCTAAAGATGCTACCGAAAAACTACTAGAGCTAATCAATGAATTTGGTAAAGTAGCAGGATACAAAATTAATGTACAGAAATCTCTGGCATTCCTGTACACTAATGATGAAAAATCTGAAAATGAAATCAAGAAAACACTCCCATTTACCATCGCAACAAAAAGAATAAAATATCTAGGAATAAACCTACCTAAGGAGACAAAAGACCTGTATGCAGAAAATTATAAGACACTGATGAAAGAAATTAAAGATGATACAAATAGATGGAGAGATATACCATGCTCCTGGATTGGAAGAATCAATATTGTGAAAATGACTCTACTACCCAAAGCAATCTACAGATTCAATGCAATCCCTATCAAACTACCACTGGCATTTTTCACAGAACTAGAACAAAAAATTTCAAAATTTGTTTGGAAAAACAAAAGGCCCCGAATAGCCAAAGCAATCTTGAGAACGAAAAACGGAGCTGCAGGAATCAGGCTCCCTGACTTCAGACTATACTACAAAGCTACAGTAATTAAGACAGTCTGGTACTGGCATAAAAACAGAAAGACAGATCAGTGGATCAGGATAGAAAGCCCAGAGATAAACCCACGCACATATGGCCAACTTATCTTTGATAAAGGAGGCAGGAATGTACAGTGGAGAAAGGACAGCCTCTTCAATAAGTGGTGCTGGGAAAACTGGACAGGGACATGTAAAAGTATGAGATTAGATCATTCCCTAGCACCATACACAAAAATAATCTCAAAATGGATTAAAGACTTAAATATAAGGCCAGAAACTATCAAACTCTTAGAGGAAAACATAAGCAGAACACTCTGTGACATAAATCACAGCAAGATCCTTTTTGACCCACCTCCTAGAGAAATGGAAGTAAAAACAAAAATAAACAAATGGGACCTAATGAAACTTCAAAGCTTTTGCACAGCAAAGGAAACCATAAATAAGATCAAAAGACAACCCTCAGAATGGGAGAAAATATTTGCAAATGAAGCAACTGACAAAGGATTAATCTCCAAAATTTATAAGCAGCTCATGCAGCTCAATAGCAAAAAAACAAACAACCCAATCCAAAAATGGGCAGAAGACCGAAACAGACATTTCTCCAAAGATATACAGACTGCCAACAAACACATGAAAGAATGCTCAACATCATTAATCATTAGAGAAATGCAAATCAAAACTACAATGAGATATCATCTCACACCAGTCAGAATGGCCATCATCAAGAAATCTAGAAACAATAAATGCTGGAGAGGGTGTGGAGAAAAGGGAACACTTTTGCTCTGCTGGTGGGAATGTGAATTGGTACAGTCATATGGAGAACAGTATGGAGGTTCCTTAAAAAAATACAAATAGAACTACCATATGACCGAGCAATCACACTACTGGGCATATACCCTGAGAAAACCATAATTCAAAAAGAGTCATGGGCTTCCCTGGTGGCGCAGTGGTTGAGAATCTGCCTGCCAATGCAGGGGACACGGGTTCGAGCCCTGGTCTGGGAAGATCCCATGTACCGCGGAGCAACTAGGCCCGTGAGCCACAACTACTGAGCCTGCGCCTCTGGAGCTTGTGCTCCGCAACAAGAGAGGTCACAATAGTGAGAGGCCCGCGCACTGTGATGAAGAGTGGCCCCCACTTGCCACAACTAGAGAAAGCCCTTGCACAGAAACAAAGACCCAACACAGCCATAAATAAATAAATAAATAAATGATTAAAAAAAAAAAAAAAAAGAGTCATGTACCAAAATGTTCATTGCAGTTCTATTTACAATAGCCCGGAGATGGAAACAACCTAAGTGTCCATCATCAGATGAATGGATAAAGAAGATGTGGCACATATATACAGTGGAATATTACTCAGCCATAAAAAGAAACGAAATTGAGCTATTTGTAATGAGGTGGATAGACCTAGAGTCTGTCATACAGAGTGAAGTAAGTTAGAAAGAGAAAGACAAATACCGTATGCTAACACATATATATGGAATTTAAGAAAAAAAATGTCATGGAGAACCTAGAGGTAAGACAGGAATAAAGACACAGACCTACTAGAGAATGGACTTGAGGATATGGGGAGGGGGAAGGGTAAGCTGTGACAAAGCAAGAGAGAGGCATGGACATATATACACTACCAAACGTAAAATAGATAGCTAGTGGGAAGCAGCCGTATAGCACAGGGAGATCAGCTCGGTGCTCTGTGACCACCTAGAGGGGTGGGATAGGGAGGGTGGGAGGGAGGGAGACGCAAGAGGGAAGAGATATGGGAACATATGTATATGTATAACTGATTCACTTTGTTATAAAGCAGAAACTAACACACCATTGTAAAGCAATTATACTCCAATAAAGATGTAAAATAAATAAATATATATATAAAAATTAATTAATTTAAAAAAAAGAAAAATACGTAATGAGATATCACCTCACACCCATTAGGATGGTTACTATTTTAAAAAACACACACACACAGAAAATAAAAAGTGTTGGTGAGGTTGTGAAGAAATTGGAACCCTTGTGCACTGTTGGTGAGAATGTAAAATAGTGCAACTGCTATGGAAAGCAGTATGGAAGTTCCTCAAGAAATTAGAAATAAAATTACCGTATGATCCAAGAGTTACACCTCTAGGTATATACCCCCCAAAATTGAAAGCAAGGTCTCAAAGAAATATTTGTACTCCCATGTTCATAGCAGCATTATTCACAATAGCAAAAAGGTGGAAGCAACTCAATTTTCCACTGATGGATGAATGGATAAACAAAATGTTGTATATATATGCAATGGAGTATTATTCAGTATTCAGTATTATTATTAAAATGGAAGGAAATTCTAACACATGCTACAACATGCATAAACTTTAAGGACATTATACTAAGTGAAATAAATCAGTCACAGGAAGACAAATACTATAGGATTCCACTTATATGAGGTACTTAGAGTTGTCAAATTCAAAGAGACAGAAAGTAGAATGATCATTGCTAGAGGCTAGAAAGAGGGGCAATTGAGTTGTTTAATGGGTACAGAGTTTCAGTTTTGCAAGATGAAAAGAGTTCTGGATATTGATTGCACACCATTGTAAATGTACTTAACACTACTGAACTGTACACCCAAAAATAGGATAGTAAATTTTGTGTTTGTGTATTTAACACGGTTTTTAAAACTTAGAAGCAATGTCAAGGTGGTGGATACACTAGGGATCATAAGCCTCTAGGCTTTGTTTAAGAAATAAAAAAGGAAACTGAGATCAGGCTGACAGAAATGTAATTTATTAACCATGCCATTTGTTATTTAGGCTTTTTATACCCGTAGACCATTTTTGCTGGCTTCTGGGTTTGCCTAGGGTGACAAGAATAAGATCATCCATATCACATTGTCAACGTTAAAGGAGAAAGCCTTTAGAAAGAGCTAAAACACAGAAGCTGATATGGGCCATATAACAAGAAAGGACTTGCATAGATGTCATGGAAGTGGTGAAAGGCCAGAGGACCAAAATTTGAGAGAAAAAAGGGACTCTAAACTCTACAGTTAGGGAGTATATCATGATAACAGTAAGCAGCAAGAACACCCACCTTGGGAAGGGAGAAGTTACTAGCCAGCTCTGGGATACTTTCCCAGGATTTACTCATTCCTTTGTATTACTTTTGAACAACTTATGAATCAGCCATAATACTTAGTTGAACTAAAATATAACCAACAACAGCAAAAACAAAAAGATGTGTAAACTTGAGAACCAGAGGGCGAAATGATGAAAATAGGAGTGGTTATAAAATAATATGACTTGTCTTCCCCCCCCTCCCTGCAACCCCCATAAAGACATTAAAATGTTACACACCCAAATGAACATTTGTCCTTTTTTAAAGAAGTCAATCTGAACTTCTTGGAAGCATCTGCCACTCATTCCAAAGATTCTGCCCTTGTGTCTAGCACTTTGGGGAACTCATGTACTGGCATTTGCTTTTGACTGCTTTCAATGGTGGCAAACCATCCCTTGGGGGGTCAAGCTTGAGTTTTATAACTGTGCTGGTATTGTGCGTCAGCAATGTAGTCAGATGAACTACACTTCCCAGAACACACTTCCATGTACACAGCTGGCTTAGGGTTGGTCGTGAGAGAATTTGCAGGTTGGTATAGGGTATAAGGTGTCACTGCAGCTTGCACACACTGTTGTTGATCCAGGGGCCTCCCCTTGTGGGCCTGGTGCTGCAGCAAGGCTCAGAGGCCCTGCCACTGCATTGCCTGCTCCAGCTTCTCTGACTCCAGGGTCAGATACCAGACACAGGTGCAGCTCTGGGGCAAAGCTTCTACTGTGGGTCATGCTCATAATCAGTGATGGTGGTAGTGACAGACCCATGTGGAGTCCTGTTTGTCTTCCTTCTCCCACTCTTCATATTATACTTTATTCCCAGCTGATGATCTAAAGAGACCTCAGACCCATTCCAGATGCAGTGTCAACATACATCTTCACCAGCTCCCACAACTTTGTAAAGTCTAATCCCTAAAATAAATCCCTTGTTCTGTATCACTCATAGTGCCTCTGCTTTTCTGATTGAACATTTACAGTTACATATAAAAGTCATTTGGAGTCAAGTCTGAAAAATAAGGTAGATGAACAAGCTAAGTAAATATTATTTGGGGCCAAAAATTCAGGGTCACAATAAAGAACAATTCTATTTCTTTTACAGTGCATAAAATGGATTTGATGCCCATTCCCAAAGATAAGTTCCAAAATGATTTCACATGAGGATTATTTGGAGGGATAGTATTCATTTGGACACACTTTGCAGTGTTTATTTTAATCTCCTCTTTTATTTGCTTATAGACACTCTCCCCTATATCCTGTTTTTCAGAGGACAACGTGACACACAGTAAATGATGGCAGGCGGAACGCAATCAAGTAACAGATTGTGTAGTGTTGGCTTGGAATGTTGTAGAATCTTAGGGAGAAAAGAAGAGTCTGGAGAGTCAGCGAAAGTTTCAGAGACCAGGTGAGATGTGATTGAAACAAGGAATGGACTTTTAGACAGGAGATCAGCAGAAGCCAAAGTACAGAGGTGTTGTGGAGCAGGGAGATAGAGTGACAGGCCATCTTGAGGGATGTGAATTCAGTGAGTAAAGTTTGTCAGTCTCCTTCTCACTGACAGAACCAAAATCAAACTTTTTCCCGAAATACGATCTCCTCCATATCTGGGCTCTGCTCATTCTTCAGTCTCATTTCCCCTCCCCCATCCCTAACTTGCCTTCTATATTAAGGAACTTGAAGTGCTCCAACATTCATTTGTTCATTCAGCAAACAACAAAATCCCTACTATGTGCCAGGCACTGTGCTAGAAGGTAAGGGTACAGGCCTTCATAAAGCTTATTATCTAATGGGAGAGGTAAGTAGGTAAATAGGCAATTATAACGCAGCATGACAGCGTTATGGAGCAAATAGGGGGTGAGGGTCTAGGAAGACTTCCACAGAAGAGACTTTAAACCTGAGACCTGAAGGATGAGTTAGAGTTAACCATACTAAGAAGCGGGTAGGGAGGTCTTATGAAGAAGAATGATGGGACAATGGGAGCAGCCCGTGCAAAGGCACCAAAGACTGACAGAGTGTGTACTTTGGAGGAACTGAAAGTATTTTCCTATGATTGGAGGCTGAGAATGGAGAGAGCCGAGGCTGCAGAGCAAGCAGGTGGCAAGTCACGCAGGGCCTTGTAAACGGTGTTAAAGAGTCTAAGATTTAACCCCAGGAAAATGGGGACATGGGAAGCAAGGAATAGTGCATCCCATTTTTATTTGAGAGAGATCATTCTGGCTGTAAAGCAGAGAGTGGTTTGGGGTTGGTGGGGAGAATGAAGGCAACGCTGGAAGTAGATGACCAAGATGCAGAGAGAGAATGACCTCAACTAACCTAGAGGCAGTGGAAACAGGATTCCAGCCCCTACCCTGAAGATGTGGATTCAGCAGGCTGAGGGTGGGGTCCAGGCTCATAATTTGCGGGGCCCAGTGCAAAATGAAAATACAGGCCCCTTTGTTTAAAAAGCAGGAAACGTGTTTTTTCTTGCTTCTATGGTCTCTCTTTCCATCTGTCATTGTGTTTTTTTAGTTGTTATTTAATGTTTCAGTCCCTTAGGCATGGGGATACTTTCTGGGCAGGTACAGATCTCCTAAGGCCCCAAGTGCCAGGCCCAACACCTGAAAAGTGCTTAATATCGTTAGTCACCAGGATTATGCAAATAGGCTAAAATTTAAAAGAAGACACACAGATGGCCAACAAGCATGTGAAAAGATGCTCAACATTGCTAATTATTAGAGAAATGCAGCTCAGAACTACCTCACACCCGTCAGAATGGCCATCATCAAAAAGTCTACAATTAATAAATGCTGGAGAGGGTGTGGAGAAAAAGGAACCCTCCTATACTGTTGGTGGGAATGTAAGTTGGTGCAGCCACTATGGAGAATAGTATGGAGGTTTCTTACAAAACTAAAAATAGAGGAAGAAGATGTGAGGATGCAAGTGGAGGCTGGAGCGATGCAAGGTCAGGAACCAAGGAATGTGGGAAACCTCTAGAAGCTGGAAAAGGCTCTGAAATGGACTCTCCCCTAGAACCTCCAAAAGAACAAGCCTTCGACTTTCGTTGTGCAAGACCCATTTTGGACTCTGACCTCCAGAACTCTGCTACAGACTCCTTACCTTGCATGTGTGATGAAATGCTGTGAGGTCGGCCATAAACCTTCAAGAACTAAGGCTCCCACCCAGGTGGAGGATGGAATGATTATGTTGACCCTCCTGACTTCAATCAACTAAGCTTGGACTCTGTCGACCTTTGCCCCAATTCTATGCTGAATTCTCCTCTGCTCAAGCACCCTCATGAATATGCATGTACTATTAGCTTAAAACTTCCCCAATTTTGCTTTTCAGGGAGACACTGCTTTGGGAAAATCCCTAGTGTTCTCCTTACTTGTTGCAAGTAATAATAAATCCTTCCTTCTCCTCTCCTCCCTGCAAAAAAAAAAAAAGAAACTAAACTAAACTAAAAATAGAGTTGTCATATGATCCAACAATGCCACTCTTGGGTATATATCCAGAACAGATAAAACTCTAATTTGAAAAGATACATGCATCTCAATGTTCACTGCAGCACTATTTACAATAGCCAAGACATGGAAGCAACCTAAGTGTTCAAAAACAGATGAATGGATAAAGAAGATATGGTGTATATATATATATATAATGGAATATTACTCAGCCAACAAAAAGAATGAAATAATGCCATTTGCAGCAACATGGATGGACCTAGAGATTATCATACTAAGTGAAGTAAGTCAGACAGAGAAAGATAAATACCATATGATATCACTTATATGTGGAATCTTAAAAATGATACAAATGAAATTTTCTACAAAACAGAAATAGAATCACAGATATAGAAAACAAACTTATGGTTACCAAAGGGAAAAGTGAGGGTAAATTAAGAGTTTGGGGGCCTTCCCTGGTGTTGCAGTGGTTAAAAATACGCCTGCCAATGCAGGGGACACGAGTTCTAGCCCTGGTCCAGGAAGATCCCACATGCTGCGGAGCAACTAAGCCCATGAACCACAACTACTGAGCCTGCGCTCTGGAGCCCGTGAGCCACAACTACTGGGCCCGCGCGTCACAACTACTGAAGCTCACGCACCTAGAGCCTATGCTCCACAACAAGAGAAGCCACCGCAATGAGAAGCCCGCACACCACAATGAAGAATAGCCCCCACTAGCTGCAACTAGAGAAAACCCATGTACAGCAACGAAGACCTAACACAGACAAAAATAAATAAATACACAAACAAACAAACAAACAAATAAATAAAGTTATTACTGTTTAAAAAGAAAAAAAGAGTTTGGGATTAACAGATACACACTACTATACACAAAATAGATGAACAACAAGGACCTACTATATAGCACAGGGAACTATGTTCAATATCTTATAATAACCTGTAATTAAAAATAATCTGAAAAAGAATATATATCTATATCTATATAAATCACTTTTCTGTATACCTTAAGCTAACACAACATTGTAAATTAACTATACGTCAATTAAAAAAAAAGACTAACCATACCAAGTGTTGCCAAGGATGTATTTAGAGTGTAAATGGGCTCAGTCATTTTGGGAACATTGACAGTAACTACTAAATTTAAACCTACCTTATGACTCAGCAATTCAACTCTATTCAACTGTGCATGCTCATGAACAGAGATGTATATGAATATTCATAGATCTTTATTCACAATAACTGAAACCCAGATGTTTTCTATGGCCTGGAGATGACCACCAGTCCATCTTTGATCTAAAAACTCTAAATTCTATACCTTCAAGAAAAAGTGGAGAATGGGTAAAATTATGGGGACCCTTCATAAAATGTCTATTCCATACAGGGTACTTCAGGCAAGGATGGGGCTGCTTACTGGCTGGTAAGATTTTTTAAGTTTCCACGTTGTCCTCCACAGGCCGACAGGCTCACAGACTTGGCCTTGGCTTCCTCCCTGGACTGGACTTTTCTTCTGAATTTTTCAGATCGAGTGAAATAACAAATTGTCACCAGACCTAGAATGCTCATTCCTTTTAGGAGTGGGGAGTTGGTTCCAGCCAGTTATGAAGTCTGGGTAGAGAATGTGAATGTTTCCTTTGAGAAGCAATATTAGCCTTAGGTTTGCTTCCAGCATGTGTTTTGGGTTTTTTCCCAGAGGTTTCAGTGAGGAATCACATGTCTCAGAGGTGAAAGTAAAAAAAATATTTGAGTCTTAAAAATCACACTGGGTTGGAAACTATGTAGTTAGCTTTTTGTGCTAAAAACAATTTAAAAAAAATTTCAAGTGTTTTTGTTTTTTCTCTCATTAAAAAAGTATGTGGCTTTATATACACATACACACTGAGGGGTGGTGCGGGGAGGTGCTCAGAACAAGATGTTTCTCATTCCATTTGTTTCAAGCAATAACTCAAAAGGCTCTGGAGAAAATAAACCATACATAAATAGTAGAAAACAGACTGCATCTTGTTGCTATGGCAACGCCCTACTTATATCACATTAAGCTGATTCATGTCTTTTCTCACCTCACTGTTAATAAATTATAGTGGCTGATGAGAATTAAGCTGGCTGGAAGAGTTGGCATGGGCAAGTTGCATATTAATTTGTCATCCAATCCTGGATATCCCTTAACCTTTTTTTTGAGGAGAAAGCTACCTTTTATCTAAATATGCATATATATATATATTTTTTTTTTTTTTCTTTTTTTTTTTTTTGCGGTATGCGGGCCTCTCACTGCCGCGGTCTCTCCCACTGCGGAGCACAGGCTCCGGACGCGCAGGCTCAGTGGTTATGGCTCATGGGCCCAGCCGTTCCACGACACGTGGGATCCTCCCGGACCGGGGCACGAACCCGTGTCCCCTGCATCGGCAGGCGGACTCTCAACCACCATGCCACCAGGGAAGCCCAACAATATATTTTTTTAAATTATTTTTATTGTCTTTTTTTTCTCTAAAAACTATGTAAACAGGAGTTTCAGGTTTAGATAATGGTTGCTTCCTGGCTGTTCCAGTAAGGCTTATGACTCTTGTGGAAGGAGAACATGCACATGAGCAACAGAGCTGGGAAAGTTCCCTTGTTTCTTTTCCTGCTCCTTAACCCTCTTCACTTCTCTGTGCTTTTAGGGGCTTTAAACACGTCTCTTCTCTTTTCAGCTGCCTTAATTCATACACATCCCCACATCCACACACACCCCAAAAGTAACAAAGTTAAAAGGCAAAAAAACTAGGTTGATAGATAGATAACAAAACAGGGAAAATATTGGCAACACACATAACAGGTAATGGACTAATTTCATTAATATGCCAAAAAATAAAACAACAAATAAACCATAAATTAAATTAAACAGAAAACCAAACCATAACAACAAATGAATGGACAACCCACTAGAAAATGAGCAAAGGATATGAAAATCAGTTCATTGCAAAAGAGAGGCCAACAAATATCTAAAAATCTGCTCAATTTCAATCATTATTAGAGAAATTAAAATAGCAAAGATGTGCAAATTTTCCTCCATGTTAGATAAGGGAATATTGAAAAGCTCCATGATTTGGCAATGGATATGATGGGGGGAAACAGACCCTTTTAGACACTGTTTATAGTAGTATAATTTGGCATAACTTTCATGGAAATAAATGTAGCTGTACTTATCACAATTTTAAATGCATGTACTCTTTAACCCAGAAGTCCCACTTCAATGAATTTATTTATAAATATACTTGCATAAGTGATTAAAATGTTTTTACAACATTCATTGCAACACTGATTGTACTAGCAAACAAAAACAACAAAAAATCCCAACCTAGACAGGACTTAAATGCCCATCAATAGATGACTGGTTAAAAAAATTGATTCATTCATCCTACACAGCTGTTTAAAAAGGGAAGAATTAGCAGCTACAAATTGCCAAGTTTTTGAATTGTATTTATAACATGATCCCATTTATGTTAAAATATATAGATGTAGGGCTTCCCTGGTGGCGCAGTGGTTGAGAGTCCGCCTGCCGATGCAGGGGACACGGGTTTGTGCCCCGGTCCGGGAAGGTCCCACATGCCGCGGAGCGGCTGGGCCCGTGAGCCATGGCCACTGAGCCTGCGCGTCTGGAGCCTGTGCTCCGCAACGGGAGAGGCCACAGCAGTGAGAGGCCCGCGTACCACACACACACACACACACACACACACACACACACACACACAATATATATATATATATATGCTACTATATACACAGAAGATTTCTGGAAAGAGTCACATAAGTAATCATTGTTGTTTCTGTGGAGTGGAAATAGACAGTGAGAAGGCAGGAGATGAAAGGAGTAGGTTGGGAGACCCTCAAGAATTGAGAAAATTTAACTTTCATTTTCCACTCTTTTGCACTGTTTTAATTTTTTTAAAACATGAAGACATATTACCTTTATGATAAAAAGCCTTTAAGCAGCATGTACATACACACACACACACACACACACTTGTGTGTGCATATACATTTTCATATATATGTCATCTCTTTGTCACCATGAAGAGTCAGAAGATATATATATAAGGTAGTTTTGCCCACAGTATAGCTGGGAAGACATAAAATTAACAAAAAATACAAAGAGTACCACACAATGGAATTGATCATGTGCCAGTGGTATTCTAGGAAGTAAGAGAAGGAAAGTTACTATGACTGCAGTTAAGCATAGAAGATAAAGGCATGAGCATTTGCCAGCATCTGGGTACAAGACACTCCAAGATGTCACAACGAGGAGTGTTCGCTACAGAGAAGAGTGGTGCTGGGTCAGCCTTGCAGATGAATCACCCTCTGCAAGTCTCCTCTTTGGCTATAAGTGGTATAAGACTGTGATGAAAATTATACTTGTCCTGCCTTCAGAAACTCCCTGGCTGCTGGCTGTAAAAAAGCACTGCTGGCTGGTTTCTGTTAGGAAATGTCCAAGGTCCTGTAGACAGAGAGAAACTGTTTCATAATTAGTGTTGACCTGTGCATTGGTCAGGAACCCAAACTTTGTGTGGTGTTAATCCCTACTATTTGGACCTACTTCTTGAAACTCTGCATTAGTGGGAAATCCCTTTGGTTACTTTTACCTTTCTGGAGAAGCTAAGAATAATGATTAGGAGCATGGACTGCAGAACTGAACTGGATATAAATCCTGGGTGCATCAACTACTAGCTGTGTGTCCTTGGGAAAATCACCTAAACTCTCTCTGTCATGGGTTTCTATTTTGTCAAATGGGACTAATTATAGTTATCAACAACCTCATAGAGTTGTTTGAGGATCAAATGGCTGAGTCACATACAAAGCAGGAAGAATAGTCTCTGGACACACAGTAGTGATTCACAATATTACTCACTCTCACTAGAGACAACAAGAATATCCTAACAACAAGTTTCCAGAGAGAAAAAAAAAATCTCACACAACACATAGGGAATAAGAAAATAATGACAGTGATAAGAAAATAATGTATAAGTAGTAACATTGGAAGCCAGAAGAAAAGAAATGATGCCCACAAAATTAATTTCCACTTAGAATGTCATGCCCTGGCAAATCGAGCCAGAGGACATGATAAAGATAGTTTCAGACATGCAAAGTCCCAAACTTTTTATTCTCAAGTGGTCTTTCTCAGGAAGCTGCTGGTATATATGTTTTATCAAAAAGAGGGACTAAATCAAAAAGGAAGTTGTGGAAACCTGAAGCAGAAGACCCAGGGCAAGAAAGCAGTAAAGGAATTCCCAGGTTGAGAGCTGTGCTGCAGGCCAGGTGGACACCAGAGCAGACCGCAGGAGAGACATGGAAAGGAGGTTATCTAACGGGTTTGACTGTGTGGGAAATTGTACTGAAAGGCCCTCTTCAGAGCTATTGGAGGATATTGGAAGACCTAGCAGTAGGTTCAGGCAAAAGGAAGCAAATGAAAAGATAGGCAATGAATAAAGACAAGAAAATCAAAGTACCTTGCAAGAAAGGAAATGTAATAAGGGTGTGCCACTCAGCTCAGCAGTCTGCAAGATTTATTTAACACAAAAGTTAGTATGGATTTTTTAAAAAAAGATATATTAGAGAATGGGGAAAAGAGTAGAAAGAGTTTGAAAGTTAAAATATTCAGCTACCATAATAGGAAAACAGTGGGTTATACATAAATCGACAAAAGAAGAGAGAGTAGTATATGTTCATTATTTGGAAACATGGTGACAAATGACAGAAGAAATATCAAGTGGATGCCTTTAGGATTGGTACAGCAGGGGCAGTGAGGACAGTGACTGGTGTTTTCTTTATTATATCACTGTGAGTACCATTTGAGTTTATAAGTTTACATAAAATTTTAAGTATTCTGCAAATCTAAGGTTTTGACACTTCCAAAATGACAATGTTTCAACTTTAGTTCAGTGTTTATGAGGCTGTAAGAAACTGATGTCTTAAAATCAGTGGATATATTTAAAGATTCTGTTCTAACAAAAAGAGACAAGTAGAGGAAATGTAAGTCTTTTATTATCATTACTTTTCATCTAACTTTCTAGATATAGCCTTCAAGAGGTCTATTAATGCCTCAAAACTTTATCATCTTATATTCTTACTTTATTTAAAATCTGTTTAAGGGCACAGTAAAAGATGGGAAGTTTACATAACTGTGACACTAAAACCAGGATACTGGGGGAAAAAAGAAGCCATAGCTCAAACTCACATAAGATATAGATATAAAAATCCTAACTCATTACAACAAATTAAATGTAATAAGAGTACGTTAAAAAGATAAATATGTTTTGAGCAATTAGCATTATTCCCAGAATGTAAAGTTGGCTTAAAATTAGGAAATTATTAACGCAACATCAAGAAAACACACAACCCGATTAAAAAATGGAAGGAAGACCTTAAGAAACATTTTTCCAAAGAAGATGTACAGATGGTCAATGAAATGGTGTTCATGAATAAGAGGCACATGAAAATATGCTCAACATTGTTAAGCATCAGAGAAATGCGAATTAAAACTGCAATGAGATATCATCACCTCACACCTGTCAGAATGGCTATTATCAAAAAAACACAAATAACAAGTGTTGGCAGGAATGTGGAGAAAAGGGAACCCTCATACACTTTTGGTGGGAATGTAAATTGGTGCAGCTACTGAGGAAAACAGTATGGAGGTTTCTCAAAAAACTAAAAATAGAACTACCATATGACCCAGCAATTCTACTCCTGGGTATACATCTGCAAAAAACCAAAACACGAATTCAAAAAGATACATGCACTCCAATGTTCATAGCAGCATTATTTGCAGTTGCCAAGATATGGAAGCAACCTAAATGTCCATCAACGGATGAATGGATAAAGAAAATGTGGCATATATATCACAATGGATTACTACTCAGCCATAAAAAGAAGAATTAATTTTGCCATTTGCAACAACATGGATGGATTTGAGGGTATTATGCTTAGTGAAATAAGTCAGACAGAGAAAGACAAATACTGTATGATATCACTTATATGTGGAACCTAAAAAATAAAACAAACTAGTGAATATAACAAAAAAGAAACAGACTCATAGATACAGAAAACAAACTTGTGGTTACCAGTGGGGAGAGGGAAGTAGGGAGGGGCAAGAAAAGGGTAGGGGATTAAGAGGTACAAACTACTATACTATGTATAAAATAAATAAACTACAAGGACATATAGTACAACACAGGGAATATAGCCAATATTTTATAGTAACTATAAATGGAGCATAACCTTTAAAAATTGTTAATCCCTATGTTGTAAACCTGAAACTTATATAATACTGTACACCAAGTATACCTCAATTTTAAAAAATTAAGAAATTCACTATATTAATAGATTACATGAGAAAAACTATGTGATCCTTATAAGTACAGAAAAGAAGTTTGATAAAATTTGACATCTATTATTAATCAAAACTCAAACTAGAACTGCATGGAACTTAACTTGAGAGGGACATTTTTCAAAAACTAATAGCAAATATCTTGCTTTTTGGTGAACTACAAGTGACATTCCCCAATTTCTTGGGGAAGCCCATTAAGATCAGGAACAAGACCAGGAAGATAACAGATGTTATTTAACATTATTCTGAAGGCCCATGTCAAAATAATAACAAAAGAAGAGGAAGCAGGAGGTTCAGTTATAGAAAAGACAGATATAAAATTGACATTACTTGCTGCTGATATGATCATCTATTGAGAAAATATGAAAGAATTAACTGAAAAACCTAGGATTAATAGGAAAGTTTAATAAAAAGTCAGATTACTAGATAGCTATCCCCCATCAACTTTCACATATGCCAAACATGACCAATTAGAAAATGTAATGAAAAAAATTGCATTCATAATAGCATCAAATACTATAAACTACCAATGAACAAATGGAAATTCAAAATATGATTCCCCATTAAAAAATTTCACAGAAAATGGGGCAAAATGTAAACAATTGGTAAAGGTATATCTTATACTATTCTTGCAAATTTTCTGTACTTTAAAAACCATATCAAAATAAAAAGTTACCCCCAAATTCAAGAGAGGTGAAAAAGAAAATGGACAATGTTGAAAGGGAAATGAGTAATCTGAACATATAAATAGAGACACTATCTCACAGCCTTAAGGAAAAGTATCAAAAAAAAAAAAAAAGAGGAGGGGGAAGTTAGGAGTAAAAAGGTGATCCATGGAAGGCATATCTGAAAGTCCCAAAATGGGAATCATAGAAGTTTCAGATTTAAGAAAAAGAATAGATAGAAAAGATGTAATTATGAAAGAAGAAATAGAAAAAAAAATTTCCTGGACTACAGCAAGTTTTCAGATTGAAAAGGCTCACAAAGTAGCAGGCAGAATTCAGGAAAAAAGAAACAAACCTGACCACATCCTAGTGAAATGTCTAAACCCCAGGGATTAAAAGGAAATCTCAACAAGCTTTCAGGCAGAGATGTGGTGCCTAAATGAAAAGATAATCAGGCCAGGTTCAGATTCTCATCTGCATTACTTGACTCTATATATAGTGAAACAACATATACAGACATTTGAAAGAAAGGACCACAAGTCAAGATTCCTATTCTGAGCCTATTCCTAATCCTATTATCATTATATGAAAGTAACAACAGATTTTTTTCGGACAAACAATGGCACAGAAAATATATAGACATATGCTCTTTCTAAAGAAATTGCTTGGGAAGTACTCCAACCAAATAAAAGTTAAATTCAGAACAAAGATCTCAAAATGGGGAAGGGGGAGGGAGAGAATAAAAGAAGTGAAAAATTAAAAGTGTTCAAATAATCTCACCTTGGTGGTGGGAAGCATAGTTACCGGCTGATCAATCCAGCAAAATTAAGAAAAGGGAAAAAGAGATATCATAATAAAGTATCTTAGTAGGTGTAAAATAAGATGAAAGTATTAAAACTCGTATAAATGAGTTAAATTCCCTATAAAGACTCAATTATTTTCTGTCTAAAATAAATGTACCAGGAACAAAATGATCAAGGTTGAAAATAAAGAGCCAAATAGATCATGCAAACACAAATGAAGTGTTATGGCTTGTATCATGACTCCCCAAAAAGGTACTTGAAGTCCTAACCCTCAGCACGTACCTCATTAGGTACTTCAGAATGTGACCTTATTTGGAAATAAGGCATTTATTTATTGATAGATTGATTGATTTCAGAGGCAATCAAATTAAAATGAGGTCATTAGGGTGGGCCCTAATCCGATGTGACTGATGTCCTTATAAAAAGGTAAAATTTGGACACAAATGCAGACCTGCACAGAGGGAAGACAGTGTGAAGATGCACAGGGAGAATATGGCCATGTGATTAGAGTGATGCACCTACAAGCCAAGGAATGCCAAGGACTGCCAACAAACACTAGAAGCTGGAAGAGGTAAGGAAGGATTCCTCCCTAGAGACATCAGAAGGAACATGGCCTGCTGACACCTTGATTTCAGGCTTTTAGCTTCTAGAACTGTGAGACAATAAATTTCTGTAGTCTGTAAGTCATCAAGTTTTTGGGTTTTTTTGGCTGCCTTAGTAAACTAATACACAAAGTAGCAGAAATGCCTGTTATCATCAGATAATGTAGATTTCAACGTCAAAAATGTTAACTGGGACAGAATAAACAATTTATGAGGATAAACAATAGAACTCATCAAAGAAGATGTAACAATTTTTAACCAAACATCAACACAACAAAACATTTATGGCAAAATTGCTCAGAAAGTAAAGAACTTGATAAAGTACTATGAAATGGGAAGGGTATAATATTCCTCTTTAAGAATTTGGCAGCCCAAGTTGACAAGAAGTGAATAAGGGATTAACAGGACTTGAATAAGACAAGCAACAAATTTGATGTGACACAGACAGACAGGTTGCTAAGGAAGTCACACATTTATACCCACAGCTATTTGGATATGTAAAAAACCCTGTAGCTTCTCAATTTCTTATAATGATCTAATCATCTTCACGAGCTCTTCCTGACTGGGCACTAAAAGGAGTAGTACTTACCTTGGCTAATTAATGGTATCTCAGTCTCTCTGGGATCTTTTGTCTCTTTTGGGTATATACCCAAGTTTCAGACTTTTTTTTCCACTCCCTATCACTCTTAAGAAGGTATCTATTATGTAGCAGAGGAGAGCTTGGATCTGTGTGGGCAGGATCTGGTGCTATCTTCAGAGCCATCAGGTTTCTGTAACGATGTCCCTGGCTAGGTGGAACCATTGCTTATGTCTGTAGCTGGTGGCTTCATTATCCTTCCCTGGGCCCAGGAAGGCCCTACTGGCCCTGCTTGGGATTTAGCAGTCACTGTGTGTTCACTCCTCCGATCAAGCTGGTATCAGACCCCTAGCTTTGGCTTTGGCTGTCCACTGGCAGCCTCTGTGGAGGGGTCAGCTCAACCCTCACTCTAGAAGCCAGCCACCCACACTGAGGGGGGCATAGGGAAATTTCTGACTCCCTCCCAGACCATACAGATGGTGAGGGAGCCCAAGGATCCAACTTGTACCCTTTCTCTGCCTAGCTTCACCATGCAATCATGCTTATATTGTCACAGTCAGGCTTTTCCACATGATGGTGAGGAGGCCAGTCTGTGTGGCAGACACTCCCAAGAGTTCTAAATGGAGGGACTGGCACAAGTCCACTCTGATTCCAGATTTTCTGACTTCCTATTACTTGGAGCCACTCTACTCCAACACCAATACCAGCATCACCCTCTAAACCACTCCATCTGAGATTTCAGCCTGGAGAAAGGTGGTCGAGACATGGATCTTTCCCCCTTTCCAATATAGAGAACAAGACCAAGAAAGGAAAAAAAGTGATCTCCTAGCAAGGATTTCACAAACTAAGCTCTATCTACCCATGGTTTAAACTCAGCATGCAAATCCTTGAAGCCTGGGTTTGGATGTGCTAATGAAGCATAAGAAATTTAGAAAATTCTTTTCTCTCCAGGAAAAGCGTGATTTCTAAAGAATATTGTTTAATTTTAGATTTTTTAAAACCCTATTTTGGTGATCAGAAAGATGAACGTAGACTACCACTTTCTCGTTTTATCCCTGCTGTAACTGTCCAAATTCCTACCTAAGATAAAAGATTACTCTGGGGAATGGGAGAAAAACACACAAATGGAAATATAAAAGAGAAAAGCACATTCATTTAAAGCATAAATGTTATCCTTAGTTACATATGGGTTTCTATAAACAGAGAAAACACATTCTTTTAAATTGTTTATGGAATATCCATAAAAATTGATCATGTACTTGGCCCAATGAAAACCTTAATAGGTTCCAGAACACAAAGATTTTACAGGCCAAAGTCTCTGCCCACAATTCAATTAAGCTAGAAATCAACAGAAGAATATAGAAACATAATAAAATAGAAACACTTAACTACTTCAGAATTAAAGAATGTTTTCCAAAATAGCCCCTGAATCATAGAGGAAATAAAACTGAGATTACAATTTATTTAGACATTAACAAAAGGATAAAAATTTATAATAAAGCCTACGGGAAATTGCTAAGGTTGTATTCCAAAGAAATTTTATAACCTTAAATGTTTTTATTATTTTATAAAAGGAAGAATGAAAACAAAGATGATAATTGATAAAGTTAAATATCCATTTATGATTAAAAGAAAAAAACACCTCTCAGCAAAATAAGACAAGAAAGTAATTTTCTTAATCTGCCTGTTCTGTTAATCTATATGCTGCATAACAAATCTTGCACACCATCTGTGGTAAAGTATTCAGGTATGGTTCAGGGCCTCATAATGGCTCAGGGTCTCATAATGGCTCAGGGTCTCATGATGGTGCAGTCAGTTGGTAGCTGAGGCTGTGTTCATCTCAAAGCCTTCTCTCACATATTTGGTGGGTGCCTGGGCTGGGAAGATTCAGACATCGGGTGTTGGAACAGCTGGGGTACTTCAATCATTTCTATTTATATGGGGTCTCTCCATATGGTTTGTACGTTTTGATTATCGATTATTGTGTAACATCACCCCCAAATTTACTGGCTTAAAACAACAAAACTTACCTATTATTTCTCATGGACTCTGTAGGTCAAGGAACTCATGAACATCTCAGCTGAGTGATTCTGGGGTCTCATAACATTGCGAACAGATGGTTAGGGCCGGGGTCGTCTTTAAGTGTTCTTCACTCACATGTTTGGTGCCTGTCTGGGAAAGTCTGAACATCTGGAGTCTGAAACAGCTCCCTGGGCATCTCTATCTCTGTTTGTTCTCTCTACATGATCTTTCCAGTATGGTGGTATCTGGACTTCTTACATGGCAGGTCAGGTCACCAATGGCACATGTCCCAGGAAAGAGAATTAGGCAGAAGTTGTACCATCTTTTATGATCTAGGCTTAGAAGTCTATAGAGCTATAGAGCTGCACATTCATTGTACTCTATCAGTTAATTCAGTCACAAAGCCCTCTCCGTCCCCATTCAAGGAGAGGGTATATAGACTTCACCTCCTCATGGGGGAGTGGCAAAGTTCTAGAAGAACATGTGGAACTGGAAATACTATTGCAGTCATGTTTGGAAAATGCTATCTGCCATAGTGACAAAGATACCCCCCAAAAAAATCCCTCCAACAACGAGGATGCTTAATTTTGAGACACTGAAACTATTTGCTTTATGATTGGGAATTATATAAAGATACACCTTATTATTACTTTTATTCAGCATTGTACTAGAGGTCCTAGCCTATAGAGTAAGAAGACAAAGAAATAAAAAATATGAGTTGAAAAAAAAAACACTGGAATTATTTGGAGACAATATTGTTGTATAGCAGAGAATCCAAAAGAACATCCTAATAAATTATTAGAATAAAAGAATTTAGCAAGATTGCTAAATACACCAATATATGAAAACCAATTACATGTCTATGCATCAGCAATAAGAGTCAAAATATAGAGAAGCTGGGAAAAAATAAAGAAGGACAAGAAAGAAAAAAACCTATATACCAGCAAAGAAATAGACAGAGCCTAGAAAATAACATATAACTAAAAATCATTGATGGATGAGCCAAATACATGAAACTAAATAGGGAAAAAAAACTCTGGCATTTATGGAAAATTTAGTGTATGATAAAGGTAGCATTCAAAGAGGAGATGTACTCAATAAGTAGTCTTGACACAAATGGCTTAATATTTCAAAAAATGTAAAGTTAAAATGACTTTTTTTTTTTTTTTTTTTTTTGCGGTACGCGGGCCTCTCACTGTTGTGGCCTCTCCCCTCGCGGAGCACAGGCTCCGGACGCACAGGCTCAGCAGCCATGGCTCACGGGCCCAGCTGCTCCATGGCATGTGGGATCTTCCCGGACCGGGGCACGAACCCGTGTCCCCTGCATCGGTAGGCGGACTCTCAACCACTGCACCACCAGGGAAGCCCGACTATTCGTTTTCTTACACCAAAATAAAATCCAGAGGATCTAAAACATAAATTAAAAACTAATAAATAAAGCCATAAAAGCAGTAATGAAAGCAAAATTAAAGGAAATATATCATTTACAAAAGCATCAAAAGTTTAAAACATTTAGGAATAAATCTAAGAAAACATGATGACCTCTACCCAGAAAAATATAAAACATTACTATTAAAGAGGATTGAAATGGCCATGTTAATGAACTGGTAGATTCGATATTGTAAAGACGTAAATTCTTTCTAACTTGTTCTATAGATGTACTGTAAACCAATTCAAGATCCCAACAGGTTTTTTTTTTTTTTTTTAATTTTATTTATTTATTTATGGCTGTGTTGGCTCTTCGTTTCTGTGCCAGGGCTTTCTGTAGTTGCGGCAAGCGGGGGCCCCTCCTCATCGCGGTGCGCGGGCCTCTCACTATCGCGGCCTCTCTTGTTGCGGAGCACAGGCTCCAGACGCGCAGGCTCAGTAATTGTGGCTCACGGGGCTAGTTGCTCCGCGGCATGTGGGATTCTCCCAGACCAAGGCTCGAACCTGTGTCCCCTGCATTGGCAGGCAGATTCCCAACCACTGCGCCACCAGGGAAGCCCCCAACAGGTTTTTAAAGAAATCAACAAATGTTTATGGAAGGGCAAAGGACCAAAAATAGCCAAGACATCCCTGAACAAAGATGGTAGACTTGATTTACCAGCTATGAAGACTTACTATAGTAATAAGATAATCTGGTTTGGAAACAGGGAGAAAGAGATTGAAGAAAATGAGAGTACACAGAAACAGACCCACAGATATGCAGAATCCTTGCTTTTAAACAAAGCTGGCATTGCAATCCTTGAGGAAAGAAGGACTTTTCTGCACATCACAGTAAGACAGTTGGACATAATATGGGGAGAAAATTGAATGAAGAACTTTGTAAATTATATTTGAATGCTTTCCTGTTAGAGAATTATATACTCCTACCCTTTGCCATATGATTTATAGTGCCTTCCTTTGGGAGGGGTATAATTCCCCATCTCATTGAGTCTGGCTTATACACTTGTATATGCCACATCTACACAGATTAAGTGTAGTAGGGTCTTGCTCTTTCCTTCTGCTACAAGAATGGTATGTCCCATAAAGGGGCTATTCTTTCAGTCTGGGTCTCAGAATGAGAAGACACATGGGACTTGGAATGAGAAGACACCTGAGGTAGAGGTGAAGCAGCAGAACTGCAGTTGCTGACATTAATATGAGCAAAAAATAATGTACGTTGCCACTAAAATTTTGAGGGGTGGGTTTTTTGTTACTGAAGTAAAGCTGACTAATAGAGACATCTATGTCACACCTTACACAAAAATAAATTCCAGGGGGATTAAACCTGTAAATATGAAGGGAAAAACAATAAGCATTTAAGAAGATGATACAGGAAGCATGTCTTTATGAACCTAGGAGAGGGAAGATATCTTGTTTTTGTTCATGTGTAGTCTTCTTGTCTTGAATCCTATAAAGTTATTATTACTGTTTTATGCAGTCAATGCTTGTTTATATTTACCTACATATTTATCACTTCCATTGATTTCATTGGTGATTAAGCTACAGCTTTTTTGACTTTTGGGCAAATATTTATTAGATTTCCAGTTACTTCTTCCTTTTGACTTGGGAAACAGTCTGTCTTTTAAGCCAACTTCTTCAGAACTTCAATGATGTGTATTTTCTTTACAAGATTAACTCTCAAACAGTGACTTAATTTCTAAGTCCCTCATGTTCTGTTAGGCTTAGGGGCACACAGCAACAGAGCTGAGTTACACTTGATTTATATTGATTTTTTCTCCCCTTGCATCTTTGTAAATCTTTTTGTTACTTGAAAATTACACATTATATAAACTGAGAATGGTTTTTAAAATACACAGAGTGAAGCAAAGTACCTATGTATAAATGGTTAATTGTATAAACAGAAAACACAGGCCCTTGATATCTGTCGGGACACCTAAAATCATGACTTTGCTGTAAGTAACCAAATTTCCAAATACCACCACAAGATACAATTTCCCCCATGAGTTGTAGTAAATTATTACTGTAGTTTTAAGTTCTTTCAAACTTTTGAAGAGTTTCTAAATATAGCATGAGTCTTTTATAAACCTATTAAAATAAATAAAGTAAACCTATCCTACCTTATATAATGACTGAAGTAACAGTAACTATAAACATGGTCTGAAACTGCAAAATTCAGTCTTTGCTGATGTAATTGTGGTTCCTCAAGAGTGTTGTGAACAAAGAATAAGTCACAGATCAGAAGGGTCCTCCTGTCCTTCTGAGTGATTAGGCAGCATCGGGGTTGGGAGAAGTGTGGGAAGGGGATGATAGAGGAAGATACAATACGAAAGCAGAAACCCAAGGACCCACCTAAGAAGGCATTCTTTTTTAAAAAATTTATTTATTATTTATTTCATTTATTTATTTATTTTTATTTTTTTTATTTTTTTTCTTTTTGCGGTATGCGGGCCTCTCACTCTTGTGGCCTCTCCCATTGCGGAGCACGGGCTCCAGATGCGCAGGCCCAGCGGCCATGGCCCACGGGCCCAGACGCCCCGCGGCATATGGGATCCTCCCAGACCGGGGCACGAACCCGTATCCCCTGCATCGGCAGGCGGACTCCCAACCACTGCGCCACCAGGGAGGCCCTTCATTTATTTTTGGCTGCATTGCGGCACACAGGATCTTCGTTGAGGCATGCGGGATCTTTTGTTGCGGCATGCGGGCTTCTCTCTAGTTGTGGCATGCAGGTTTTCTCTCTCTACCTGTGGCGCTCGAGCTTAGCTGCCTCGCAGCATGTGGGAATCTTAGTTCCCTGACCAGGGATCGAACCCACGTCCCCTGCATTGGGGACCAGACCGCCAGGGAAGTCCCTCAGAAGGCATTCTTAATGGTGTAAGTGCTTCCTTTAAGAACAATACGACTGACAAATACCTTTTATCTCCTTTGCAACTCTATCCATTTCTTGGCATAAAGATAACACTAAATGTATTGCTGAAACAAAGTAATTGTCTTTGAAGATAGGCAGACTCCCTGTGAGTTGAACACTTCTGTGCTAGGACATGTTTCCTGTATGAATTTTTTTTTTGGGGGGGTGCCACGTGGCATGCGGATCTTAGTTCCCCAACCAGGGATCGAACCTGTGCCCCCTGCATTGGGAGCATGGAGTCTTAACCACTGGACTGCCGGCGAAGTCCCCTGTATGAATTTCTTTAGCTTGAGAGGAGGGTCAGCTGAAGCCACCTTCCCTATTATCATCACATTATGCAGATTGTTAAACCAACTTTTACTTTTGGTGCTTCGATTGCAGCAGTAGAAACTATACTACTATTGCTTCATAGAGATGCCTCTACAGACCTCCAAATCTTCTCCTGAGTCCCATTTTTGTGAAAGGAAATTATTTTCCATGCATTTCCTCAGCTACTAGTTAAAGGCTTTTCATATGTCACTGAAGTTTTATTGTTTTGTTTCTCACTTCAAAAGTTGCTAAACAGTTTCATAAACCAAATTTATTCCCTCTCTCTCTCTGTCTCTCTCTGGAGAGTATATGGGAGACTTGTCACATCATTTATCACCTTCAAACAATAGAGATATTGACAAGGGGTTATAATTACCCCAAAATTATTTTCTGCCTAAGAACAGTCACTTCCCTAGATTTGTCACCTTTTCTTCAACAACATTAGGACTAAAGACTATTTTTCTTTGCAGGGCTCTTTTCACAGGCACAAAAAGAGAATTTTTATACCTCTTGGGATTTACTGCATATGCAGCTGGTAAAGAACAGCAAGATTGCATTGAGGTGAGGCTGCTGGGTAGCAGGCTGGGCACACCTCCTGGATTAGTACAGTGACTTTGGATACTCCAAACTTGTGGCAATCTATTCACATTTGTGCTCTCACAAAATTGTGAGTTTCTGCCTGTAATGAAACTTCAGGATCACCCAAAGATAGTCAAACCAGAAAACATTAAGTCTAAAAATGCTAATGACCAGGTATTTCCAAAAATATTGAGTTTACTTGGAATTCTCTGAGCCTTCAAATAACTGAATCTCAGAGTTAGCATTTTACATAGTGCAGTATATTTCTTTTCCCCCTGTTAAAGTCAAGAGAGAGCAGATTTCATATCTGCTCTAAGAAAGAAACTGGAGACTTAGTTCATTGAAATTTATCTGACATCAAATACCAAGACCGACATAAGAATTATTAATTTGCTGCTCAGACTTTTGAACTCATTGGCTTTTCCTCTCCTCAGAGCATTAATTCTGAATACAAAAGAATCCATTAGATATCTCTGATGCCAGTTTTTATAGTTGCTTTAAAACAAGTGTTCCATGTTCTATCCTTCTTATAAATAGCTCTCTCCAGTGATGGAGTATGTTAACTTCCAGAGATCAGAGAAAGAAGAGGAGTTTAATATGAATTGTAAAATCACCATATATGCTATATCTTTGGGAAATTTTCAGGTATATAGAGTTACTTGGGTCCTGGTTGTCCAGGTTTTTGTTTTTCTTTGCATCCTTTTTGAGGAAAATACCTCTCCTGATCATGCCACTACTGGAGGTAAGGCAAGGGAAAAGATTCAGTAGAGTTATTATCTTTTCTATTCAGCAAAGTTTGCTAAAAAGAAAAGGCTTTGCCCAGTGGCATGAATTATGGACTTTGAGATATTACAGTGACTCTGGGCTATCAGTGGAGATCCCAGGATACAAAGGAAAATTATGTTCTACCTTTAGAACTTTACCTTTGTGTTTTGCCTTTTAAACAATGCACATATAAAAATTAATGATGATTAAATACTCAACAAATACCTACAAAATGTACCAAGGGTAATTTCTAGTATTTCAAGAAAAAAAACTGAGTTACCTTTTTATTTTATTTTACTTAAATAAATTTTTTTTTGGCCATGCCGCACCTATGCGGGGATCTTAGTTCTCCGACCATGGATCAAACCCGTGCCCCCGGCAGTGGACGTGAGGAGTCTTAACCACTGGACCGCCAGGGAAGTCCCCTGACTTACCTTGTAAAAAAGCTATAGATTTTGTTTTTTTAATATACATTTTATGGTTATTCCAAAGATAATTTTAAGTTATGGTATAGCAATGAATGCTGTATTCTAGAAGTGGAAGAAAAAGAACGAGTAATGACACTATCAGTCTGGGCAGTAGCAAGCAGCCCCTCAATCTTTATGATAAATGTTTATCTCTTGCTCTTGCTATATGTCCACTCTGGGTTGGTGGGAGGGACGTGGGTGGGTAGGGGTTCTGCTTCACATTGTTCTCACTCAGGGCCCAGGCTGGTGGAGATTCCACCATCTGGATAGTATTGGCCACTGTAGTGGAGGAAAGTGAGATAAATAATTAATTACACACCAGCTCTTACATGCTTATGCCCAGAAGAGGCATATGCCACTTTACACACACCTTATTAACCAGAGTTTCATTGACATCCTTCAAGATGGATTGAGCCTAGGAGAAGAGAACTGGATATTGGTGAACAGTAGTAATGCTTACTGTAACTGTTTCCACTAACACATCCAAAGAAGAGAGTACTTGCCTATCAAAATGTTCACACTCCACTCCCACCCACAGGATCTGGGTGTGCAACTTGTGAATTTGTACAGAGTCCCTGCTCAGAAGGGCCCCACACTTGGGCTTTAATGCTTTACTGTTGCTCTTTTGAAATTCTTAATAATTTTATCCTTGAATTTTTATTCTTAGTTGAAGTCCAATAGGATAATGGATCATGTGTTTGAACAGAGGAGATACATACAGTATGCATGTCCACTGCTGTTCCTCACCACCTCCTCCGCATATAGCATTCAAATGCCTCATGAGCACACAATTTCAGTGGATCCACAATGCATGGGAGTTCAGTGAGACTCAAAGCAAGTACAAGGTGTTATGTCTACGACTGAGTAAGCAGGGGTACTGACAGCCCCAAGAGGTATCAGAACTTGATCTGAACACAGAAAGAAAGTAATGGTGTTCTACGAAACACCAGCCACTGAGGAATCCAATCATATTCTTTCTTACTCCTGTTACTTCCCTGTTTTAGCTAATCAATACTGATAAAAATTATGACATAGAAGGAAAGGAAAAGATAGGGCAACCCACAGCTTCTTTTTTTTTTTTTTCCAGTCCTTTCTTATTTATCAGTAGAAGGTAGAGAGTGTTGGTAGAATGTGTGCATATCAAGATGTGAAATAAAAACAGTTGATTTAGTTCTGGGCAGTGTTTCCATGTTCTGGTCAGAACAAAATACATATGCATGTGTATATGAGTTAGATGCTCTTATATTTGCATCTGAAACTGGCATTGCCCAATGTAAAGATGAATGGTAAATTTTATGCTAATAATCTAAAATTTTACTTTCTCTTTACTTAGAATGACATAAAATAGCAAATAAAAACACAGTAACTAGTCAAGAGAAAGACCACAGAAGACAGGAAGAAGTTTTACTGCCTTTAATGGCATTTGGCAGGGCAGGGGTCGGGGGTTGCTGCTTTATGAACAAGAGGCACTGCATTTTCATTTTGCTCTGGACCCTGCAAATTACATGGCTGACCCTGCCCACTCACAAGTCACAGAGGTGCGACGTACAGGAAGTTAGAATGAATAAATGAGTGTTAGATATAAAGAGTGAGCTCAGAGGGATCTTAGAGATAATCTAATCCAGTAATTTTCAGATTTCTTTTAGCAGCAGAACCCATTCTTCAGAGTGAAAATCCAAAATGGAAAACAGAAAAATGCAAACTGCTTTGGTTCGGAGGGGACGGATGGCAGGCTTTAGCCCTGTCCACTTGACCTCTCTATTCCTACCCTTAGGTGGCTTTTTGAGTGGGAATGAGGGGGTCTCTATGAAACCCGTAGAGTTCCTCAAGGCACAGTGGGGGAATCTCTGATCCAGAGGGGCTCATCAAGTGACATGTCCAAGCTCCTAATTGCTAATTTAATCCTCTTTCTTTTGCTCCCTATTGCCACCCCAATCAGATAGCAACCCTAAAGTATGGGGAGACCATTTGATGGCCCTGGCACAATTGTGAATACGCTTATCTTAAAATGGGGATGGTAATGCCTACCTCAGGGAGTTAAGGACTGAATGAGATACTGTAACTAAGTAAATGCTCAATAATTAATAGCTGCAACTTAATCATTATTATAGTTATTATTCAAACCTAGAGTCTTAACTTCCACAGAAATTAATGGAGGCTAGTAGAACATTTGTCTGTTTTTCAGCCTTTAAAAAATTTTTAGTTTTAATTGTGGTAAATTACACATAACAAAAAATTTACCATCTTAACCATTTCTAAGTGTACAGTCCAGTAGTGTTAAGTGTATTCACATTGTTGTGCAACCAATCCCCAGAATTTTTTTCCTCTTGCAACACTGAAACTGAATATTCATTAAACAACAACTCCCCTTTCCCCTCACTCCCCAGCCCCTGGAAAACACCACTCCACTCTCTGTTTCTAGGAATTTTTTAGGATCTCATAGAAGTAGAATTACCTATTCTAAGCAACAGATAAAAGGAATAAGAAACTGTGAAATGCATATATATACATACATATATATATATATATATATATATATATATATATATGAAGAAGGCATGTATTCCTTCTTTCCACAAAAAAGAAAGGCAATTCAAAGACTTCAGAAAAAAAAGCAGAAATTCAAATTAAAAAAAAGAACAAAACTGTACCAACAAAACAAAACAAAAAACTATGGTCTTAAAGTGAAGCAAATGCAATAGGTGTGAGTGAAAGACTTTTCACCATATGACTGTTATATCATTTTCATTTTTGAATCATATGATTTATTAGCTATACAAAAACAATCTGAAACAAACTAAGAGGTAGCATGGGTTTGAGAAAGAAGAATGCAAGTGGATTTCTCACTAGGAAACTTCTCCAAAGGATTATGACATTGAAACCATAGTGTGGTGTAGTAAAAAATATATTTGCTTTTCTATCTTCATGTGAATTGCCTTCCTCCCCTTTCTAGTCCCAAGCCCCTAACCCCAACATTCTCTTTTGCCTCTAGCTGAAGATGGTATTTAAGTTGAAGGCTTTGGCCATTTAGGTGAATTACTCAGTTTTCCTGGGTCTCTCCCATTTATACATGTTGTTAAACTTTTGTTTGATTTTCTCCTGTTAATCTGTCTCATGTCAATTTAATTCTAGAACAGCCAGAAGAACCGAGAAAGGTAGAGGAAAACTTCTTTCTCCCTGACAAATGTATTTAATTCATGGCAGAGAAACTTACAGAGAACCTCACCATACCTAGCAGTGACAGGTGGTGCTTACAGGGAGAGGAAAACTTCCTGGAAGCAAGCTGGTTCTAAGCTTAACAGACAATTACTTATTTCTTTAAATTTTAGGTCTTTTCATCAAAGGCTCCTTTGACCAAAAACTTTCTCTCGTGGGTTTACAGGATATTCATAATTACTATTTTTCAAGGTACAATCATAACTCATCCTGTTCCTCTTAATGTAGAGATTGTGGTCTTAACAAAAGACTCATGTGTTAAAGAAATGTCTATTTCTTTATTTTCTTCCAATACAATTATATCAGATTGTGGGCATGGCTCACAGTGGGTTTGCAAGGCAATTGCAGTCAGCGTCGGAGACCTCTGTTCTGGCTGGAAAATGTGGTCCTATGAGGTTCAGTGGCTTTCTGCTTCTATGCCAGGAGTACAGGACTCTGCCCAGTGTGAGGACCCTGGTACTCAGGACCCAGTCGACCTAGGGGCACCACGCAGTAACTCTCTGCATTTCTGGCCTTGCTTCTTCCTCAAGGCCAGAGGGATTCTTTGTTCCCCATCCCTGCAGCATCTAACCTTTGATCTCTTGACCTCATCTTATTCTGGAAGAAACCACTTCCCACTCCCCTTGTTTTATTGCCATTAAAGGCACTTTGCAAAGTCTCTTCAATTCATTTAAGCCTTTACAAAAGACAGGAAAAGCCCTTGTCTTGGAGCAGCTCCTGCTTTCCACTCTCCTTTCTCCACAAGTTTCCTTCTCCTCTTTCAGAAATCTCTTGAAAACTCTCATCTGTGGGTGACTCGCCCCTCCCATTCTCTTTGCTCTTATGTTTTTTTTTTTCTTTTTGTAAGAGCTCATTTGACTTGGGTTTCGAGAGGAACAAGAAGCAAACTTGGTACTTATTCCACCAACAAGAATTTTCATTTGTTAAAATGATTCCTTTGCTCTACAAAAGATTTACAGGCAGGGTTCTTTGTAGGCAGTCCTCTCCACGTACAGAGAGCATGCCTAAAATCTGTATACACAAGTTGAATATTCGGAAGTTGAATCATCTTTTATAAGGGAAGATTTGTTTGCAGAAAGCCAGAAAAATGATAAAATATTTAATTGTATATTTTTCTTCAAATATAGTCTTCAAATGATTTCCAGCTTTCATGCATGTTGTTTAACTCTTTTTTTATAAATTTATTTATTTTATTTATTTATTTTTGGCTGCGTTGGGTCTTCGTTGCTGTGCGCTGGTTTTCTCTAGTTGCGTTGAGCGGGGGGCTACTCTTTATTGCGGTGTGTGGGCTTCTCATTGTGGTGGCTTCTCTTGTTGCGAAGCACAGGCTCTAGGCACGTGGGCTTCAGTAGTTGTGGCACGCGGGCTCAGCAGTTGTGGCTCACAGGCTGTAGAGCACAGGCTCAGTAGTTGTGGCACAAGGGCTTAGTTGCTCTGCAGCACGTGGGATCTTCCCGGACCAGGGCTCAAACCCATCTCCCCTGCATTGGCAGGCGGATTCTTAACCACTGCACCACCAGAGAAGTCTGCATGTTGTTTAATCTTGTTCTTCTCATTGAAACACAAAAAATATTGGCTTAAGATCAATGGACATAAGATTGAAGCTAAAAATGTTTTGCTTTTAGCATTCCTAATAATTTCCATCTTTCTCCATTTTGTTGTTTTTGAGCTCTACTTTTCTTTTCACTCTTTTTTTTTTCCACTTAGCACTTAATTTATAAAATAAGAGCAAAATGCAAAAGAAGTATTGAAGTAATTGCAAAACAGCATTGGACAAGCAAAGACAGAGACTGTGCCAGAATTAAGCCAGGGATAGGCTAGCAGTGCATGCAGAAATTTAAATGCTCGTGTTACTGAGTCCAAGCTCGCTCTGCTCGCTGCACAACAGGCCAATAAATCGGGAGACAGGTGTTGAGGCAAGGAATAGAGACTTTATTTGGAAAGCAGGCAGACCGAGAAGATGGCAGACTAGTGTCTCAAAAGAACCATCTTATCAGGGTCTGGATGCCAGTTTCTTTTATAGAACAGAGAGGGGAAGGAGGTGAGGAAGTAAAGTAAAAAGGCCATAAATCTTGCAAATATCTCCTGGAATGGCCAGCCTCAGGGAGGGGGTGTTAATTTCTTTTTTCTTGCAGCAATTCACAGGTGAACAGTGTCAGAATGTTTCTCTAAACAAAGACACTTTGCCAGAGGGGCAGGGTTCCCTGAGGCAGACGATTATGTATAGACAGTATCCTTTTAGTGAACAAAAGCAATGGGAAGCAAAGGTTAAAGTAAAAGAAACAGATCCAACATGTAGTCAGATTTTGTTCTTCCTTGTAACACTCATTCATCAGGTAATGAAGGAAGGTTTGAATTTAATGTGTAATACAGGTGGTTTAGGGGTATCAATGTAAACAAAATCAAAGGGTGGGTTATATAAAAGTTGAATGGCCTGAAATCAAGGACAGCCCAAATATACTGAGCTGTAGAAGTGTTTAAGAATAATCACTTGACGCATACAGCAAGGAGCTATACACAAAGCAGATTAATTTAAAGTATTAAGACATACCTTCCATTAAACGTGTATGAAAAATGAGGAAAATACATCTCTGAAACTACAATATAATTTGTTTAGTATAGGACTTTGCACCCAGTAGGTGCTCAGTAAATATTTGCTTTAACTGATTTGCACCAAAGAAAGATTAGTCTACCCAGAACTTGAGAGGAGTTTACTGTCATGTCTACTGATAAAGTGCCTCTATACTGTAGTAGATCTGCTGAGACAGTGAGCCTTCTCTCTCACCAGGCTTTTGTTTCCTTCCTTCTGACCCATGAGAAAACATAAGTCAAGCCCTCCTGTTGACCATGATTGTTATTGTTGTATGTTGGCTTTTTCAAAACACTGACATGAAGGATTTTTGTCTTAGCAAACAAATGCTCCTCTAGCAACCCCAGCCTCTGCAGGATTAATCCCTTTGCAGAGAAGCTTTATACTGGCAAGAATTTACACTGTCAGCTACAGGCACTGGGCCTGCAGGAACCTGGCTTTGTAAGCGCCGATATTTTTGGTGCAGCAGTTCGTGCTGCTCTAGTGTGTAAGCACTTACCCAAAACCCTTTGGTTCAGAGTGGCACTGAACTGCATCTTCTCAAATAATGTAATATGCTGATGTAATAGAAATTGGTTCTGGAAAAAAAGAGTGATGGAGGCATTTAAAGTTTTTTAAGTGACACAATCTGTTGTTGTTAGGTGTTTGGCTGGGGGAGTGGGGGCATTGAAAGGGGATTGTCTTTTAACAAAAAGAAAGAAAGAGAAAAGGATTCACCCTCAGCTATCTGCAAAGCCAAAAACTTAACCTATGACTCCAGGAAAAATGTGGAAAAGGCAAACTCTGATAACTGAATTAATCTCATTCTTCTAAGGAATATGGATAAAAAGCACACATGTCATCTGGAGTTAACTGTTTATTGGACAGGAAAGAATTTTCTCTTTAGGAAAATAAGATAATGAACACCAGGGATGGAGTTCTTCACTTTACAAAAGGATTTATCACTGTATCTTTATGTAATGGAGAGGTTTCTGTACAATAAGGAAGTTAAACCTAATGATCTCAGAAGTGGAAGCAGATATCAAACATCAGGCATTCGGTATTGAGTTGAATTTTTTTAAGTTTTTAACTTTTCAGGAGCCCATCCATTATATAAAGTAAGATGCCTTTTAACCTTCACTTTGTGAGTTTGTTGTGAAAAATGGAAAGACAGTACAAAGTGTGCATCAGACACTCTGTCCTTTAGTTTTTCTGGAATCACAATGAGGGCATAGCTCTCAAAATTCCCCTGGGCAGTTATTTGGGACTAGGCTTGTGGCTATAGTGTAGTGGGGTAATTTGACTTGCAGGTGTCTTGGATTTTCTGGATGAAGTTTTAACATGGTGTCATCAGTCTTTCCTGGCCCACTAGGCTGGCATAGAGAAAATAATCACGATGCTGATAATGATAATGATAACGATAGTTAAGGCTTATTGAAGATTTACTCTGTGCCATGCACTATTCTAAGTACTTTACAAGCAATTTCTCCTTGGTCTTCATAACAACCCTGTGAAGCAAGTATGATTTTTTTAATCCCATTTTACTGATGAGGAAATTGAGGCTTAGACATGTTGGTGACTTACTTGTGGTTACACAGCTAATAACAGAATTCAAACCCAGAGCTTGCACTTGGGGAAAATTTTGTCTTCCTGTCCATTTTCCTTGAACTCATAGTCCCTTTCTCCATTAAAAGGAAAAGATAAGATGAAATAAAATGAATCATTTCCAGTGTGGCAGGATCATATCTCTATATATTTCTGAATATTTCCCTTTTTGTTTTGCACTCTCACTGGTACCCAAAGGGCAGTTTTCCCTCCTTGAGTCACACAGAGGCAGAAACAAAGACTCAAAGATGCTATTGATCAAAGTGGAGAAATAAAGAGTTGGACGCCTGTTTAAATCAGAGGGACGTTCCAATCCCATAGACTGGGAAGTTGGGGGATGCTGGAGGATGGAAGACAGGAGGTGGATGGGAGACTCAGGAGATGGGAAGAAGCACCCCAAGAACCAGCATGTGGAGGAGTCTCAGAATCAGGCTCTTCTCTCACTACCAACCTCACCCACCCATCCCCTGGGGCTATATCACCTGCATCCAATAGCCTAGACCCGGAGTGAGGGACTTGGACACCTTGTGTGGGATGGTTGTACCAAGAGAAGGCCAAAGTGAGAGTGAACAGAATCAGGTGAGAACTGCCCTGAGGTAGGGCAGTAGTAAATATACATCATTTCATGGAGGCAAAGCTGAAACGGTAAAAGTAGGTGGCTCCTTTTAATAAACGTGTGTCTGAAAGAAAAATACTATAGAAGACCAGGCAAGGTCTGAGTTAGCTTTATCTCAATCAGAAATAACTAAAATTATAAAACATACTCCACTTGGCAAGCCAGAAGGCACTCAGGAAGGATGAAAGTAAAAATATTTCCAAAGGTTGGATTCCCCTAATAATAAAGGCCCTAGTTGACCATGATCCTGATGGAGAAACCTATGGGCTCTTCACAGTTTGGCTCTTCTGTAGGTGAGGAGAGAGCAGTTTCTGCCTCTGCTGAGCCAAAATGGGCATGCAGGCAGGGGCTGCCAGCCACACCTGAAGCCTCCCACTGGCAGTAGCACCAACTGGTTATTAGCAAGGAGACCACTTCTGTAAATGTGGGGTTTCAGGGTCTCTAAGAACGGCTTTGGAGCACCAAAAAGATTACATAAAAGTTACTTTATTTTTAAAAATTAATATTCATGTTATTAAGTTTGCAAAGTTTAAAACCTAGTTATTAAATTTTAAGTTCAAATTACAGATTGTAATATTCTGTGTATTACTCTAACAAACTTCAATTATCACTCTGAAGTGGCCTTTAATTGTAATGTTTTATATTATTTACAAGCATAGTAAATTAAATCCCTTTAAACATTTCAAATGCATTGATACATTTAATTTATTCCACTTCCTTTAAAAAGCTACAATTCCCTGACTAACAAATAAAACTTAAGTCTTATAAATAAGACCTTAAGCCTTATAAATCTAATAATAAATTAAACGTAAATATGATGAATCTTATGTTCTTTTGACTATTCTAATATTGTTTACAAACTTAGTAAAATTTCAACCTAAAATCACATCTAAATTCATTTTGCATTAGACCTATAGAATTAATCTGGGAGATAGTTTAAAGCCCCCAATCTTCTTAAACATGACTAATACTTAAAATACCAAAATTTACAGATTATTTCTAATATTTTATTTGATATATTTCATATCTATACATATAAATCTCTATTTTCGAGCCAGTAAGGAAATATGTCATCCTAAACAATTTTGGCCTCCCTTCCCTGCAAATTTTGACAAGTTGTTCATGGACTGGAGATATTGGTGAGGTCTGAGGGCTGGAGCTGCAGGCTCCAGGGGAATTTTTGTCATGGCCTTAATTGCCAGTCTGAGCCTGTTTATTTAGTTCTGCCTACAGAATTTAAAGAAGGGTGTGGTCAAGTTACTATTACCTAATGCTCCAATCTACCTGGGAAAGTCTATTACATTTTGTATTCCTTTGGCTCTTTAGATATGTAAATATCTTTCTAGCCAGTCTAAGGACCTTTGGACTTCATGGAATTCTTCTCCTGCGTTTCCTATCTCATGGAGCCACACCTTATACAGATATTAAAATCTGTTTGAATTCTGGCTCTACCTCAAGCCTTGATCTGACTGCCTGGTTACAATTTCTAAGGTCATTCTTGACCACCTTCATGAAAAGAAAACAAACAGCCCGAGTACAATATTATAAAGACATAAGCAGGAAAGAGAGGAGCCTAGAGACTGTAGAGAACAGTATGGGATCTAAAATTTTTATTTCATTTTTGGCAAACATGATAACTAAATATAACGTGTGACCCTGGATTGGATTCTGGATAGGGGTGGGATGTGGGGGAGAAAGGATAGGAGGGAGGAGAGATTGGCACCAAGAATATTATCAGGATACTTGGCAAAATTTTAATACACACTGTTTATTAAATAATAGTGAAACAGGAGGGAAGCGGGCAGGGCACAACCTTTAAAAGAATGATATAGCCATTGAGGACACAACAAAAAGTGGTTAGAAACGATTAGGACCAAGATGGCGGAAGACTCGACTTCCAGTAGACCTTGAGTCTCATTATACACTCATTGTAATATATTAGCATATGCTAAATGACACACCCACAGGCGTCATGATAGCTCTGAAGCTAACCTTAAAAGGCCAAAAAGTGGGCAGTGCCCCAATTCCTGGAAATCTCTGCCCCTTCCCTGAAATAGTTGGAATAATC